>NC_036847.1:28750615-28753388 GCF_002910315.2 Salvelinus sp. IW2-2015 | reverse complement strand
TTAAGATCTACAACATTTATTCCATGGGACAAAACTAGGTCCAGAGTATGACTGTGGCAGTGAGTAGGTCCAGAGACATGTTGGACAAAACCCACTGAGTCGATAATGGCTCCGAAAGACTTTTGGAGTGGGTCTGTGGACTTCTCCATGTGAATATTAAAATCACCAAAAATTAGAATATGATCTGCTATGACTACAAGGTCTGATAGGAATTCAGGAAACTCAGAGAGGAACGCTGTATATGGCCCAGGAGGCCTGTAAACAGTAGCTATAAAAAGTGATTGAGTAGGCTGCATAGATTTCATGACTAGAAGCTCAAAAGACGAAAACGCCATTTTTTTGTTGTAAATTGAAATTTGCTATCGTAAATGTTAGCAACACCTCCGCCTTTGCGGGATGCACGGGGGGGATATGGTCACTAGTGTAACCAGGAGGTGAGGCCTCATTTAACACAGTAAATTCATCAGGCTTAAGCCATGTTTCAGTCAGGCCAATCACATCAAGATTATGATCAGTGATTAGTTCATTGACTATAACTGCCTTTGATGTGAGGGATCTAACATTAAGTAGCCCTATTTTGAGATGTGAGGTATCACGATCTCTTTCAATAATGGCAGGAATGGAGGAGGTCTTTATCCTAGTGAGATTGCTAAGGCGAACACCGCCATGTTTCGTTTTGCCCAACCTAGGTTGAGGCACAGACACAGTCTCAATGGAGATAGCTGAGCTGACTACACTGACTATGCTAGCCTGCTGCCTGGCCTGCACCCTATTTCATTGTGGAGCTAGAGGAATTAGAGCCCTGTCTATGTTGGTAGATAAGATGAGAGCACCCCTCCAGCTAGGATGGAGTCGGTCACTCAGCAGGCCAGGCTTGGTCCTGTTTGTGGGTGAGTCCCAGAAAGAGGGCCAATTATCTACAAATTCTATCTTTTGGGAGGGGCAGAAAACAGTTTTCAACCAGCGATTGAGTTGTGAGACTCTGCTGTTGAGCTCATCACTCCCCCTAACTGGGAGGGGGCCAGAGACAATTACTCGATGCCGACACATCTTTCTAGCTGATTTACACGCTGAAGCTATGTTGCGCTTGGTGACCTCTGACTGTTTCATCCTAACATCGTTGGTGCCGACGTGGATAACAATATCTCTATACTCTCTACACTCGCCAGTTTTAGCTTTAGCCAGCACCATCTTCAGATTAGCCTTAACATCGGTAGCCCTGCCCCCTGGTAAACAGTGTATGATCACTGGATGATTCGTTTTAAGTCTAATACTGCGGGTAATGGAGTCACCAATGACTAGGGTTTTCAATTTGTCAGAGCTAATGGTGGGAAGCTTCGGTGTCTCAGACCCCGTAACGGGAGGAGTAGAGACAAGAGAAGGCTCAGCCTCAGACTCCGACTCGCTGCTTAATGGGGAAAACCGGTTGAAATTTTCAGTCGGCTGAATGAGCGACACCGGTTGAGCATTCCTACAGCATTTCCCTCCAGAAGCCATGAGAAAGTTGTCCGGCTGCGGGGACTGTGCGAGGGGATTTATACTACTATTTGTACTTACTGGTGGCAGTAGACTAGATTTGTTCCTACCAACCTAAGGATTAATTTCAGACCTCCACATGTATCTATAGCTCAAACACAGACCAAATGGAAGCTTACCTTGTAAGATGTTTGGTGAAAAAGTTGTGTTAAATAAACATTTTGACTCTCGGGGTTGGTGATCAATAACAGTAGGTCACTGGCAGACAAATAAGACATCCTCATGATCTGTGGAGTCCCGGCTTTCGGTGTGTATCGTATCGACGTATTCCGTTTTATTTCATTTATGCTTCACAACATACCGGAAATAGGTAGCAGCCATCTTGAAATTATAATCGGTCGCCTGCCCTTATACATTCGCTATTGCCACATATATGGCAGGAAATCACACCAAAGATTTTAAGGGCACGAGATAATACCAAGACACAACAGCTTCCGCAGACCACCGCTGCTGTTGCAGTAGGGCTTCTACCGTTTCTCCATTTTATGTATTTATTTTTTATTTCAACCTTTATTTAACCAGGTAGGTAGTGAGAACAAATTCTCGATTTGCAACTGCAACCTGACCAAGATATAAGAAAAGCAAACATACAACACCAGAGTTACACATAGAATAAACAAACATACAATCAAATAATACAGTAGAAAAGGTCATATACACATGTGCAAATGAGGAAGGAAATGGAGAGTATGCAAATAAATAGACCATAGTGGCGAAGAAATTACAATTATAGGCAAGTTAAACACTGAATGTAGAATGTGCAGAAGTATGAATGGCCAAGTAGAGATTTACTGGGGTGCAAAGGAGCAAGATGAATAAATAAATTATAGTATGGGGGATGAGTAGATGTGACTGCGCTATTTACAGATGAGCTATGTACAGGTGCAAGATGATACTGTTGAGCGCTCTGACAGCTGTGCTTCAAAGCTAGTGAGGGAGGTAAGGAGGTCTCCAGCTTTATGATTTTTGCATTTCGTTCCAGTCATGGCAGCAGTTGAACTGGAAGGCGGCCCGAAGTAAGAATTGGCTTTGGGGTGACCAGTGAGATATACCTGCTGGAGCGCGCTGCTACGGTGGGGTCTGCTATGGTGACCAGTGCTGAGATTAAGGCGGGCTTACCTAGCAGAGACTGTAGATACCTGAGCCAGGGGCTTTGGCGCAACGGATGAAGCGAGAAGGCAGCCAACGAGAGCGTTACAGGTCCGCCAGTGGGGTAGTAATATGCGGGCTTTGGTGA
>NC_036847.1:28710379-28750590 GCF_002910315.2 Salvelinus sp. IW2-2015 | reverse complement strand
TTCGGTGGCCTGCCCTATATACACTTCGCTATGCCACATATATGGCAGAGAAATCACACCAAAGAGTTTAAGGGCACAGATTAATACCAAGACCACAAAGCTTTCCGCAGACCACCGCGCTTGCAGAAGGGCTTCTACCGTTCTCCATTTTTATGTATTTATTTTTATTTTCACCGTTTATATTAACCAGTAGGCTAGTTGAGAACAAAATTCTCGATTGCAACTGCAACCTGACCAAGAGTAAAGAAAAGCAGACATACAACACAGAGTTACACATGAATAAACAAACATAAATCAAATATTACAGGTAGAAAAGTCTATAACACATGTGCAAATGAGAGAAGGATAATGGAGAGTAACTCAATAAATAGGACCATAGTGGCGAAGTAAATTACAACTTATAGGCAAGTAAACACCTGAATGTAGAATGTGCAGAAGATGAATGTGCAAGTAGAGATTTAACTGGAGGTGCAAAGGAGCAAGATGAATAAAATAAATATAGTATGGGGATGAGTAGATTGACTGCGCTATTTAACAATGCAGCTATGTACAGTGCAGTGATACTGTGAGCGCTCTGACAGCTGGTGCTTCAAAGCTAGTGAGGGAGGTAAGAGTCTCCAGCTTTAGTGATTTTTGCATTCGTTCCAGTCATTGGCAGCATTGAAACTGGAAGGCGGCCCGTAAGAATTGGCTTTGCGGGGTGACCAGTGGATATACCTGCTGGAGCGCGCTGCTACGGGTGGAGGTCTGGCTATGGTCCCAGTGCTGAGATTAAGGCGGGCCGTTACACCTAGCAGAGACTGGTAGATACCTGAGCCAGCGGTTTGGCGACACGGTATGAAGCGAGAAGGGCCAGCAACGAGAGCGTTACAGGTCGCCAGTGGTGGGTAGTAATATGCGGGCTTTTGGTGGACCAAACGGATGGCACTGTGATAGACTGCATCCCAATTTGTTGCTTAGTTAGAGTGTTGGAGGCTTATTTTGTAAATCACATCGCCGAAGTCGAGGATTGTCAGGAGATGGTCAGTTTTACGAGGTTGTTTGGCAGCATAGTGCAAGGATGCTTTGTTTTGCGGAAATAGGAAGCCGATTCTAGATTTAATTTTGAGTTGAAGATGTTTAATGTGAGTCTGGAAGGAACCAGACACCTAGGTATTTGTAGTTGTCCACATATTCTAAGTCAAAACCGTCCAGAGTAGTGAGTGTGGACGGGCGTGCAGGTGCGAGCAGTGATCGGTTGAAGAGCATGCATTTAGTTTTACTTGCATTTAAGAGCAGTTGGAGGCCACTGTCATGACGTTGCCCTCTTTGGGTACAGCGAGCACTACCCCCCCCCCCCCCCTACCTCTGCACCAGCCCTTTTCTATGCACCATCCCCCTACCTCCCTGTCTCCTACACTCAGGCTGCTGTGGTCAGAGAGGTTAAATTCCTGGAAGAAGATCTCCTCATGGCCACAGTATAGAAGAGAGTGAGTTTTCATGGAGAGAACAAAGGAATTTCTTCCACCTCACAGAACTTGAGGTCCGAACAATATTTATGTTCTGGAGAATGTATAAAAGATCGGTGAAGAATCCAGCTACGAACTGGTCCGTTTGGTACAATTTGTGAAACTCATGAGAGACAATACGGCCACATTACCATAACGCTGTTTATACAATAGCCTCAGCTATGAGGCTTACATCTAATTGTTGTATAAGATGAATGAGTGAGGATGATACTGTTTGTGAAATTGTGTAATGTGATTTTGGACTGTTTAATGAAGGAAACTCCAATTCCCTTTGGAGTTAACTAAATCAGAGGACTGCCCATGAGCACAGTTATGGTCTGGCGTCCTGGGACAGGCCCTTTTCTGCTCTTCCGAATAAAACCCCCACCCGGGTTTTCTATCACCAGACCAGCTTACCTGGATAATGAGAGGGCCAAGGTTTGAGAGGAGACCGAGCTTACCTCAATTACGAGATGGCTAAAGGTTGCAGACCAGCTTACCTCGATAATGAGAGGGCCAAGGTTTGAGAGGAGACCGAGCTTACCTCAATTACGAGATGGCTAAAGGTTGCAGACCAGCTTACCACGAGAGGGCCAAGGTTTGAGTAGAGACCATAAACCTAAGGTTTGAGTAGATGGCTGAATCTTTTAACCATACCACTGGGTTAAACTCTTAGACTATCGATACCGACAGAATAAGAACAAGTCTTTGATATGAATTACTAGTCTGCAGCTAGGAATTCGAATCATGAACGCGAAGACCGACAACCGCCAAAACATCTATTCTATAACGACATGAATGAATGTCACTCTGAAACTACCCCATTCTATCCACGACAGAGAGAGAGAGAGGGCGGACAGACTCTCCAACAGAAAATAACTTCTCAACAGAGATCCCGACGACACACTGAGCGTAAATATATATATTGATTGCAATTGTTCCCGAATGAGTGAGCGTTCATGTGCAAAGGATGAGCATTTTAATTGTTATAATTATCACTCTGTCTAACAAGCCGCCATACCGGTTTAGCCCACTAGGGCACATCCCCCTATCATTTCTTTGTAACCATATCTTGTTTGTTATGCATTTCTGTGAGTACTTAGTTAGTAAATAAATGATTTTAAGACAATTGATGTATGGATGACACATAGTGAAGACTGGGTTCGTGCAGATAACCAACAATTTACGACGTTTGGAATGAGACTAACGTGAGGTAAATAGTAATTCATTAATTCGAAGACTAATTGATCAGATATTAAAATATCTGAAAGTTATATTATGAAAATTATAACTTTGTAATCTGAATATTTTCCTTGGTGCCCCGACTGCCTAGTTAATTACAGTTACATGATTAATCAGTTTAATCTGATAAATTGATAAATGAGTCTTCAGTTTTAATGATGCCAAAGACACGACACCACGGAAGGAGAGTTGTATGGCATTGAAGCTCGTCTGGAGGTTAGTTAACACAGTGTCCAAAGAAGGGCCAGAGGTATTCAGAATGGTGTCGTCTGCGTAGAGGTGGATCAAAGAATCACCAGCAGCAAGAGCGACATCATTGATGTTCCAGAGAAGAGAGTCGGCCCAAGAATTGAACCCTGTGGCACCCCCATAGAGACTGCCAGAGGTCCGGACAACAGGCCCTCCGATTTGACACACTGAACTCTATCAGAGAAGTGGTTGGTGAACCAGGGGAGGCAATCATTTGAGAAACCAAGGCTGTTGAGTCTGACAATAAGAATGTTGTGATTGACAGAGTCGAAAGCCTTAGCCAGTTCGATGACTACGGCTGCACAGTAATGTCTCTTATCGATGGCGGTTATGATATCGTTTAGGACCTTGAGCAGGGCTGAGGTGCACCCAGGACCAGCTCTGAAACCAGATTGCATAGCGGAGAAGGTACGGTGGGATTCTAAATGGTCGGTAATCTGTTTGTTAACTTGGCTTTCGAAGACCTGAGAAAGGCAGGGTAGAATAGATATAGGTCTGTAGCAGTTTGGGTCTAGAGTGTCTCCCCCTTTGAAGAGGGGTATGACTGCAGCAGCTTTCCAATTTATGGGAATCTCAGACGATACGAAAGAGAGGTTGAACAGGCTAGTAATAAGGGTTGCAACAATTTCGGCAGATCATTTTAGAAAGAGAGGGTCCAGATTGTCTAGCCCGGCTGATTTGTAGGGGTCCAGATTTCGCCGCTCTTTCAGAACATCAGCTATCTGGATTTGGGTGAAGGAGAAGTGGGGGAGGCTTGGGCGAGTTGCTGTGGGGGGTGGAGGGCTGTTGATCGGGGTAGGGGTAGCCAGGTGGAAAGCATGGCCAGCCGTGGAAAAATGCTTATTGAAATTCTAAATTTTAGCAGATTTATCGGTGGTGACAGTGTTTCCTAGCCTCAGTGCAGTGCGAAGCTGGGAGGAGGTGCTCTTATTCTCCATGAACTTCACAGTGTCCCAGAACTTTTTTGAGTTTGTGCTACAGGATGCAAATTTCTGCTTGAAAAAGCTAGCCTTAGCTTTCCTAACTGCCTGTGTATATTTGTTCCTAACTTCCCTGAAAAGTTGCATATCACGGGGGCAGTTCGATGCTAATGCAGAATGCCACAGGATGTTTTTGTGCTGGTCAAGGGCAGTCAGGTCTGGAGAGAACAAAGGGCTATATCTGTTCCTGGTCCTACATTTTTTGAATGGGGATACTTATTTAAGATGGTGAGGAAGGCACTTTTAAAGAATAACCAGGCATCCTCTACTGACGGGATGAGTTCAATATCCTTCCAGGATACCCGGGCCAGGTCGATTAGAAAGGCCTGCTCGCTGAAGTGTTTTAGGGAGCGTTTGACAGTGATGAGGGGTGGTCGTTTGATCGCAGACCCATTACGGATGCAGGCAACGAGGCAGTGATCACTGAGATCTTGGTTGAAAACAGCAGAGGTGTATTTGGAGGGCAAGTTGGTTAGGATGATATCTATGAGGGTGCCCATGTTTACGGATTTGGGGTTGTACCTGGTGGGTTCATTGATAATTTGTGTGAGATTGAGGGCATCAAGCTTAGATTGTAGGATGGTCGGGGTGTTAAGCATGTCCAAGTKTAGGTCACCTAGCAGCACGAGCTCTGAAGATAGATGGGGGGCAATCAATTCACATATGGTGTCCAGGGCAGCTGGGGGCAGAGGGTGGTCTATAGCAAGCGGCAACGGTGAGAGACTTGTTTCTGGAAAGATGGATTTTTAAAAGTAGAAGCTCAAATTGTTTGGGTACAGACCTGGATAGTAAGACAGAACTCTGCAGGCTATCTCTGCAGTAGATAGCAACACCGCCCCCTTTGCAGTTTTATCTTGTCGGAAAATGTTATAGTTAGGGATGGAAATTTCAGGGTTTTTGGTGGACTTCCTAAGCCAGGATTCAGACACGGCTAGGACATCCGGGTTGGCAGAGTGTGCTAAAGCAGTGAATAAAACAAACTTAGGGAGGAGGCTTCTAATGTTAACATGCATGAAACCAAGGCTTTTTCAGTTACAGAAGTCAACAAATAAGAGCACCTGGGGAGTAGTAGTGGAGCTAGGCACTGCAGGGCCTGGATTAACCTCTACATCACCAGAGGAACAGAGGAGGAGTAGGATGAGGGTACGGCTAAAGGCTATCAGGACTGGTCGTTTAGTGCGTTCAGAGCAGAGAGTAAAAGGAGCAGGTTTCTGGGCGTGAGATAATAGATTCAAGGCATAATGTACAGACAGAGGTATGGTAGGATGTGAGTACATTGGAGGTAGACCTAGGCATTGAGTAATGATGAGAGAGATATTGTCTCTAGAGACGTTAAAACCTGGTGATGTCACCGCATATGTGGGAGGTGGAACTAAATGGTAGGTTAAGGCATATTGAGCAGTGCTAGAGGCTCTACAGTGAAATAAGACAATATTCACTAACCAGGACAGTAATGGACAAGGCATATTGATATTAGGGAGAGGCATGCGTAGCCGGGTGACCAATAGGGATCCAGTGAGTGGTTGGGCTGGCTGAAGACATGGCGATTCAGACAGCTAGCAGGCCGGGACTAGCAAGCTAGCAGACCGGGGCTAGCAAGCTAGCAGAAGGGACTTAGAGGGACGTCTCGATGGAGGAAAGTCTGTTTTAGCCTCCGCGTGTGGTGATGTCAATAGACCAGTCGTGATGGATTAGTAGGGTTCCGAGTAGCAGAGGGGTCCAAGTCCAATGGGCAAATTAGGTATAGTGGCCCAAGAAATTGGCCGATGGATCTATACAGCTAACAGTCCAATATGCTCTAGACAGCTAGTGGGCCGCGGCTAGCAGCTAGCAGGCCGCGGCTAGCAGCTAGCAGGCCGCCGCTAGCAGCTAGCAGGCCGCCGCTAGCAGCTAGCAGGCCGCGAATAGCGGATGGGCATTCAGGGTACGTCGCGATGTAGAGGCCAGTTGAGTACACCCTCGAGCAGATTACGTCGTAGTCCAGTCGTGCAGGATCGGCGGGGTTCCGTGCCCCGTACTGGCTGTAGAAGGGGTCCGGGTATTGTAGCCCAGGAGTGGCTGATGGGCCTCTTTAACTAGCCGGGAGAAAGGGCCTAGCATGTGCTAGCTCCAGGCTAATTGGTGCTTGCTCCGGGACCGGATTCGAGGTGAATAGAAATACTTTAGAAAAAAACAGATCCGCACCACATTGGGTGAGGCRGGTTGCAGGAGAGTGTTTTGAAGTTGAGGTGTAGAAAAAAAAGATATATATATATATGCGAATAAAAAGATATATACACAGGACACGACAAGACGAGGACAAAAGACGTCTGACTGCTACGCCATCTTGGATTGTACCAGACTGAATTTAATTATAAAAATCTAATAGGGTCCCCAAATTCAAGGACATGAACATTGTTCCTTAATGGGGAAGGTTAAATGTGGTTTGTATTTTCTAAATACATTTGGAATTTCAGAGTGATGTCGTTAGAAATGGGGATTTGTGTCGTATGACTTGATTTTTGTCAATTGATTTTCGATGACAAATTAACAAGTGTTTAGCTATTTCTAACCTGCTAATTTATTAGATAATTCTCCAATAACGATCATTTTGTGGTTTATGAAATTCGAAAATGTTGCAGGCTATCCTGACCCTCCATTACCAATACCGTATGTTGTTTTTCATGGCATCATAGGCTATTCTAWTTTAGAGCTTTTATTAAAACCATTCCGAATAATTTGGGGTGGGAATAATATATAATTTTACTTATTTTAACTTTATTGGTTATCCCACTGATCATCTAATTTGATAAATTTTTTCAATTTTGCAGACAACAATTGAGGACCGAGGCGGAATGAAGGGGAGCATGTATGTATGTTGTTTATTATTTTGTACACAAATAGGCTACTTGCCCTGTCCTTTCCCGTGTGCAGAGCCAACAGAGAGGGCAGTGTTCCCTGATAATGGCTATGAAGCTATTTGCTCTCATGCTAAGAAGTTGGTTTCATCGAAGCCTAGGTCTATGCACACAAATTCCATTGTGCAATGAGTTTATTATTAAACATTGCATTTCACACAGTTTGGCCTCACCGGGCCTCACCATGCACACTGTGGTTAAATTATTATAATATTCTGAAACATATCTATTCAAAAATTATATTGGGCTCCCGAGTGGCGCAACGGTCTAAGGCACTGTATCTCAGTGCCTTAGACAATGAACAGTCTCTGGTTCGAATCCAGGCTGAATCACTGTGATTGGAAGTCATAGGGCGGCGCACAATTGGCCCAGCGTCATCCGGGTTTGGACAGGGTAGGCTGTCATTGTAAGTAATAATTTGTTCTTAATTAACTGACTTGTCTGGTTAAATAAAAAAAATAAAAAAACATAATTCAGTGAAAGAACAACAAATCTTTTCTCATCCTACCATCAATATTGTAGCTTACATATGTGTTGCATGTATATCTGCATATCGTGTGTTACAGATATGTGTTGCATGTATATCTGCATATCGTGTGTTACAGATATGTGTTGCATGTTTATCGTGTGTTACAGATATGTGTTGCATGCATATCGTGTGTTACAGATATGTGTTGCATGTATATCGTGTGTTACAGATATGTGTTGCATGTATATCGTGTGTTACAGATATGTGTTGCATGCATATCGTGTGTTACAGATATGTGTTGCATGTATATCGTGTGTTACAGATATGTGTTGCATGCATATCTCCATATCGGTGTGTTACAGTATGTGTTGCATGCATATCGTGTGGTTAACAGATATGTGTTGCATGCATATCGTGTGTTACAGATATGTGTTGCATGCATATCGTGTGTTACAGATATGTGTTGCATGCATATCTGCATATCGTGTGTTACAGATATGTGTTGCATGCGTATCGTGTGTTACAGATAGCCTATGCGTGTGAAAGAGAACATGCTGAAAGGTTTTCATGTCACAGGAAAGCAAATGTTAACCATTTTTCCCATGAACAAATGGAACATCAAATTAGTTTGCCTAAGGCCCTCGTTTTTCTGTAGTTCTACATTATAACTAGATATTGAACTAGGTGAGAGATCTGAAAGCCATTTGTGGGGAGAAATTATTTATTTATTTTCGCCCATCAATAATCCTTGGCAGTGAACTATTGGAAGTAGTCAAACGCGAGGGTTGAAACGCAGGTCAGGCTGTCTAACGAATATTAAAATGCGTCCACAACACTGGAGCTGGGGTGAGAGGGGAGCTGGGGGCGTGCACAGGGCATGTGAAGGCGTGGGCGGGTGTGTGCAAAAATTATAATAATATGCCGGGATTTGCAGATGCTAACGTAAAATGAGAACGAAAGGGTCCTTTACATTTTGAGGATGTTTTCTTCTTCTCTTGTCTCATGGTTACCAAGGTAGCTGACGTCTAATGTAGACCTACCTACACCTTTTCGATTATTTTCTATTCCATTGTAGGTATAGCATTTTATCAAGTTAAGTGAACATGTTATTGTTTTGATTACTTAAAAAATAAAACATTCTATTGGATTCTATTTCAAAACTCTATATATTAAATATATTCACGATTTCAGTAGCCTATGTTTGCCCCTCTGGATTATTGAAACAGGTCACACTCACACCATGCAGGATATAACATTTTTCATCGCCGTCTTCTCATTAACTTCTGGAGTGGCAGGAAAAGAGGTTACGGAGCGGTCAGTATGGTAATGGCGAGGCAGGCGAGCACAAGAAATCGTTGGGGACAAAATAAACGTATATTTCATCTGTGCTGTCACGCGGTCGCTCGCTTTGTACCCGTAGTGCACGTGTTTTGCTTGAATATTCATATTTTAGAGAAGTTACCTCAAAGGCAGGGTTTTGATTGAATCTGATAGAGAAAAACATATTAGGCAGGAGACTCTATTCGTGTGTGTGTGCTTGTACGTGTACGTGTGTGTGTGAGAGAGAGAGAGAGAGAGAGAGAGAGAGAGAGAGAGAGGAGAGAGAGAGAGAGGTTTTCACCTAACCGAATTTTTCCAGTTGGAGCTCTTCTTTTCAGGCTGCAATGGAAAGACTCATTAGTTGTCTATATGTACCCTGTAGAACCGAATTTGTGTTAATAGATAACAATCGCAAGTACGTCTCTACAGGAATACATGGGCTACTGAAATCCCACGTATGTCAAGATAATCGTCTGGTCAACCCTCGCTTCTATCCAGTAGGTTATAGCTGCATGCAGTGTTATCCGGAATAATAGGGCACGAATAGCATACATCTCAGAGGAAGTCTGTGTGCAGCATACACAGTATGTGTTCAACCTCCACATAAGTAGCCTAGGCATTGTCAGGACGTCCATAGGCCTATATTGTGTACAGTAGGCTATCTGGAAGCAAAGGGCTACTACGAGTATTCGGTCTGTACCAGTAAACATTTAAAAAAAACAGCGATCGTTTAAAGCGGACTGGTTTACTGCGTTTTACAGCCCTATAAAACGCCTCAAACATCGCTGCCAAAAGTAATAGAAATGGCGGGCGCGGTCTACACATAAACAAACCATAAACATCCGCCCTGTTATGTCATTTTCACCTGCTCAGATAAGACTAAAAGAAGGCCACTACCGCTACATTAGATGGTGATTAACAGGTGATTGACCTCGTATTATAACCCTTGTTAATATAATCTTATTATAATCCATCCCTAGTATGTAGTAGGCCCGACATTTATAATATATTTATTTCATATAAATATTTAATATTTCAATATTTAATATGATTATTATTAACTCCATTGACTCACAAGGGTTACATTGATTATGTAGGTCTACTGTCCTGTGGTTTGTGGTGTCGTGCATAATTGAAGGCATGGAATTACAGCCACTGACAAACTTAGCCAGCAGTTAATGACAGTATAATAGTACCTGTAAAGCGTCTGTGGCAACGGATAGTCTACCAGACATAATTGTCACCTTATCTGCAATGATTTACTTTGCTGAACACAACAGTGGATAGAGTTTGTAATGGACTTACTCCCCCATCTAGGTCTAACATCAAATGAATAACCATACACGTACACTTAGACAACCACTAGTGTTGATGGAGATAAACTAACGATTGGACAAAACGTCCCTACGAGTCATTTCAGGGCAAGTAAAGCTGGTTTCATCAACATTGCAGCCTTATAAAGATTTGTATTCAAATGCATACGTCTCTAAACATGAAGAGAGAGACAGAGACCTCAATGCAATATCCAATAATGACAGTGATATAAACATTAGAGATATACCATCATTAAAGAATATTTGCCTTCCCTTGTGTCCATTGCACAAGATAGCAAAGTAGGCCTATTTGAAAAGTAGTAATGCATTTGAAAAGTAGTAATGCATTTGAAAAGTAGTAATGCATTTGAAAAGTAGTAATGCATTTGAAAAGTATTTGGAATGCTATGTTTGAAAAGTCTCTCAGAATATTTACGAAGTAAAGTATTGACACAGTTTTGAAAGTTCTCAAATGCAAAGCAAAATACTTATTGTGTGGTTACTTCACTGATACGGTGCCCATTTGGTGTCCACCTTCTTCTCATATGAGCCAAGCTCAGTTCTAGTTTTAAAAACAAAATCATAATTCGAAATGCTATGTGAAAGTGAATTTTATGCGTAATTTTTTTAATCTATTTAGGATTTGGCCAACATTTCGTGTTGGATTATTTTATATTTGAGAAGGCAGCATCATAATATTCTTAGAGAGGGTCAGAGGCCAACTTTCTGTGATTTAGGCAGGCCTAACCATTATTGTTTACTGCTATTATTATTGTAGGCTATTTCTACCTCTGAAAAAAAATTATGCTAATAATAGAACTATAATGACACTGTGTAATTCACATAAGAAGGGTTTGTGTTGCAATTTTTGCTGCAATATCAATGGCATTGGTAACACAACAAGGGAGAGAGTGAGAGAGAGAAAAATTAAAATTGAATTTAGAGAGAAGAGAGAGAGCGAGAGAGAGAGAGAGAGAGAGAGAAGAGAGAGAGAGAGAGAGAGAGAGAGGAGAGGAGGAGAGAGAGAGAGAGAGAGAGAGAGAGAGAGAGAGAGAGAGAGACCCAGAGAAATTACACACAATGGCGACCGAAGGTATGTTTCAAAACCTTTGGTTCCTTATCCGGGGACTACCTCTCACTCTGCTATTGGGCCGTGGGGTCACGTGGTAAAACTAACTTTACAAGGGCTGCTCACAAGTAGGAGGGCTATATGGAGCAGAAAAACGACAAAGCTAGAAAAATAAATTTCCACTGCAGAAATTAATGATCATGAGCTCGTATTTGATGGACTCTACCTACATTGATCCGAAATTTCCTCCATGCGAGGAATATTCACAAAACAGCTACATCCCCGAGCACAGCCCCGAATATTACAGCCGCGCCAGGGACCCTGGCTCTGGTTACCAGCATCACCATCAGGAGTTATACCCTCCACGGGCGAGCTACCAAGAGCGCCAATATAATTGTGCAAGCATCCCTGAACCTGACACGCAAAAGGGACATGGACTACCCCATTCTGCGCACCTGCTTGCAGGGAAAGGGCAGCCATCCTCATGTGAGACCCCACAGTTACCCATGTCCCCCACCACCCCACCGGCTGCATCCTCCGCCTGCAACCAAGCTACACCGGAGCATCCAAACAGCTCAGCCTCCTCCAAGCAGCCCGTGGTATACCCATGGATGAAGAAGATTCACGTCAGCACCGGTAGGCAACTTGTCTGTGTTTGTCTGTTCCCTCTCTCTACACTCTCCTACTCCTTTCTCTTCCTTTCCCTCCCTTTATCAGTGCCTCTGACTCCCATCTCCTTCCCAGACCCTGCTAAGATAGAGGAGAAGCCTTTGAAATGGCACATTTGAGTCGGATTTACGACTCGGCGTCGGTAATTACACCCGCCATAAATTTTATAGCAGAGGTATACTCTGGGCAGCCGTATCACCATGTGGCTTCTGCTGTTATGTATGTGCGGGATGGAGAGAAGAGGGGGAGAGATGAACAGAAAAAAGACTGCGCTTTGGAATCTTGCATTAATAATTTAGTGCATACTTGGATGTGTGTCCCCTCATTATGGAGAAATAGTCAAGTTCTTAACTTCCCATTTCTATGATTTCTAATATCATAACTAGCATATCTAGCCATTCCTTCTGCCCTGCCCATCATATGTCTCAGTTGAGGACACTATTGTTTACCCACTCCTTCCCTCCTTGTCTTTCTCTCTCTCTCTCTCTCTTTACTTCTTCCCCTTTACAGCGAACCCGAATTACAATGGACCGGATTCCAAGCGGTCTAGGACAGCCTACACTCGACAGCAGGTCTTAGAATTGGAGAAGGAGTTCCACTATAACCGCTATTTAACTCGACGGAGGCGCATTGAGATAGCCCATACATTGGTTCTCTCCGAACGACAAATCAAGATTTGGTTTCAGAACCGCAGGATGAAGTGGAAAAAAGACCATAGGCTTCCTAACACCAAAGTGAGATCCTCCACCACGGGCGTATCCTCCGGGTCCAACGCAACCTCATCAGCCGGCGTTGTCGCCACTTCCTCGGCCACTGGTAGCATTACTCCCGATGAACTGTCCGGAGTAGAGGATGGCGAGGATATTACAAGGTTATAAGGCGAAAAGAAAACCACTTCAAGAAGGGGGATAGAGAATGACTGATTATTTATAGTATATTATATATTTTGTTTTCGTAGGTATTTGTGCGGTTTCATTTAAGTCCAAAGTTATATAAAATGCATGTTATATAGCATGGATTTATACGAATACTGATGGGTTCTTTTTACGTGACACAGGGTTTAAGTTATTTAATGCTGAATCAAGATGATGTTTTTTTATGAGAAAAATGTTTTGAATGAAGGAAAATAATGTACATTTTATCTAAATGTTATTGTGAGCCATTTGTTTGCCCTACCGCCCAAGTTGAAATGCACAATCTATTTATTTCAAGCTCAACACTGGAAGAATATCATTAATAGGCAATCATAGTTATTTTTGGTAAAAATGCTGGAACGTACCGATGGAACATTGATCTTGAACGCATATGTTTAGGATTATAACAAGGTGAATTAGCTCCTTGCTTTCAGAAACAGGATTTTTAATTACAATCTAGTTTGTGGTGTGTTTAGCAGATTATTGTGAAATGCAATACACAGAGTTTAGTGTATTTGTGATAATCATATTGGTCAATAAAACAGTGAGTGTACTAGTTTTACGCCCGTTTGGATCGATTCATTCATGGCCAACAGAGTGCCTATTGTTTTGGTGACTGTGGCTATTGCTGTGGTGGCCGTTATATAAAAATGGTATAGTCACAATTTACCAAGTTCTTTATTGATGGTTCAGCCTAACAACGCATTATTTGTTTGGCAATGTTTAGCTTTAAATTGTTTAGCCTATGCCAAATATGATACTGACGATTTGAAATGTTCCTTTAGAATCGTTCTCGAGGTAGGCACGCGTATACAGATCCACCGTTCATATTCCCCCCCAATCCAATAATAATCCATAATTCTACTCCAAATAAAGGGTTATGGCCTGGCTGCATGCATCATATTATCCTACATGTAGCTCATTAGTCTCAAGGACATTCAATTAATTTGGCAAGCCATTCAACCAGGGCCTCAACAATCCCCTCAGATTATACTGACTGGCTGGAGCCCTGCTTCCTGCTCATTACTGATCATATAGCTCTGCACATACCTTTTGGAAATCAATTTCGTATTGCCAAAATATGACACATAATCAGTTGTGTTGATGGTATATGGATTCCTATTAATTCATTGTTTTGCCCCAATTGCAGGTTGCTTCTTTTCTTCTAATAAAGTCAATAATTTGAGGTCAGATTCTGAAAGGCCTAAAGCCTTGAAGGACTACATCGTGGACTATAAGTGAGAATATAGCCTACAAAATATTGTATTCGGATTATATCTACCAGCAAGACCTGTTGCCTCTTAAAAATATGCATCCAGATTTTCCAAGATGATCTTGTATAAAACAATAGTTTGGATAATAGTGTTTTATATGCGTGCACGTAGGCCTTCTCAATATGCAACAATTTGTACCTTATATACAAAKGAATGTTAGTTGTACGTTTGAGATGTTCACCAATTGTCATTCGTATAATAGTCTATGTTTGTTGCGGCCTGAGACCTCCCCCGTCAAAGTGAAGAATATGCTTTTAAAAAGTAGCGCTTGAGGCAACGTCATCGTCACCTCTGCTCTTGGTAAGTATAGCCTATACTGCTCAAGCATCGTGGGGGGATTTTCGATAGACCTATGGCAATGTTGTGGACGTGTTGTCACCATGCAACTGTAATAATACATAGGATAGTCATATTGCGCCTTTGATCTTATGTAGGCCCTAGCCACAAAACAGGCCGTCCAATTAACAGTTCTCCAAAACGAATTTCATTGTAGAATAACTTTTTCTTATTCTGCTCAAAATGTTGTGCAAAAACATGCAATGTTTGAAAAGAGCGCAATAGTTTGATAGATTATTTAAACTGTGTGACTTGAATAGAAATGATAAAACGGCTTGCTAGGTGGGGGGCAAAGAGCACAAAGGGAAGAGGTATTCTAAACCATCAATCTTAGCGCCGCAGAGTAAAGAATTATTTGGGTCTGAATATATTAATTTGGCAACAGCCTCTCTCAGAAATAAACCCACATCGCTAACTAGTAATTTTACGAAATAAAACTATCAGGGCTAAAAAGGAAACTTAACACCGTGACGTGGACATGACTTTGGAATGGCAGTTGGAACGCCCGTAAAGCCCTAAAACATGCAGAATTCCAGTAGCATTTATATAGCTGCCTGGACAATTGAGAGAAATTAATGTATAGCTACGCCAGAGTCTCACCATCCCTCCAATCTCTTTCTAGATCCTGTCGCCTCCATGTAGCGAGGCTGAAAATGTACTTTATTGAAGTTTGGGATCAACCGCGAGAAGGCCGAGTTCAGTCGGAGGGCACATTTTCTGTCCCATTAGGTCCGTTTCAGCCGGGATGGTCGACCTTTGCAACCCCCCGTGACCTGACTGGGTCTCTATACTTGTACCTTCTGTGTGTGCCCTCGTAGGTCGTCCCCGGTCCTTGCGTGGCCTCGTCAGGGCTCTGGACTTTCTTTGTGTGTTTTTCTACTTGAGGGGCCGGTAGAAGGGCACCTCTGAATGTGTTGCTCTTTTGTTGCTCTCAGTGGTGACCTGAGAGTGCGGTGAACTGTCGGTCACTTCTCTTCCATTGTGCGCCCTGTAGGACCTAGACCCTTTGTAGGACATCCTACAAATTTGAGGGACTTCCAAGCGGTTACTTCGGAGCTTTATGATCCGTCTGCATGTGAGTGTTACTCATGTCGAATGCATTATTACCTTTTTATATCAGAATTATGTACATAACAAAAATACTTTTGTTGTACATAGCTTCAATGTAATCTCGCGAGTACATGTTCGAGGATAGTAATTCAATTTCAATATGATTAAATTAAGGATTAGTAGACCTAGACCTATGTATATATGCACTTTCCGGCGTAGTATAGGCTTAAGCCTAACTACATTTACCATTTCAAATGCAATTTTGTTCCTGCACATGCCTTTGATTCTTACAATAACATAACCAGTTCTTAAATAAATAAAAACAAATGTTTTAACATATAGATTTTTTAATCCATATGCTGTTGCTATCATTTGTAGGCATATTGTGTATTTTATTACAAACTTTTGTACCTCATGTAGCAAAAACCTATCTTTGCAGTTGACTGAAGGTCAGTTTACGATCTATCGTCAAAGTGGGCCTACGAATATCTTGACTTAATTCTCTCTCACCATATGTCAGCATCAGAGATGCTCATTAGAGATGCTGCCGGGAATCTCCATGCAATATATTACATGGCAGGTGTGTTTCATAGAACTGTATTAGGAAGTATTCCCCTCTTACAGTTTGAACATTTGACTTTCTCTCAGATGCATCTCCTTATAGACATTTAGGCTATGATATGTTACAGTATGTATTTGTGTGGGTAACAGACTACATAGTGACTTGTAATCACTATATTAGTGAGGCGGCAGGTAGCCTAGTGGTTAAAGCGTTGGACTAGTTGGACTAGAAACCGATAGGTTGCACGATTGAATCCCCGAGCTGACAAGTTAAACATCTGTCGTTCTGTCCCTGAACAAGGCAGGTAACCACTGTTCCTAGGCCGTCATTGAAAATACAAATTTGTTCTTAACTGACTTGCCTAGTTAAATAAAGGTAAAATATATATTATGAACTGTATTTAGAGGATTGACGTTCAAATGGACTTTTTAGAATTATTAAACACAAAATAGTGTTTTTTCCGAATAGAATGAACGATATTTAGATAATGCTTTGAATTGCTCCCAACGAGATATTAAACCTACTGCAGTCTATATGGCACAAATAATGTGTTTAGCATATGGGCCTACAAAATGTTTCTGTAAGCAATTAACACAAAATATCACGCGATATTTTATAGGATGCATACCACATTTTATAGGATTTGATATAATTTGGCTTTCGGTGCACTTTTATGAAACCCTGTAGAACCCGTAGAACCCCGTAGAACCTGTAGACCCCCAGTAGAACCCGTAGACCCCCTGTAGAACCTGTAGAACACCTGTAGAACCTGTAGAAACCCATTTCCAGTTAACTTACTTTTCAATGGCCTGTAGTATTCGTACAACCCTTTCAAGCTAACATGCAACTATTTGTCTTTATCTGTGTGTCGCATATTGGAGTTCCTACACGTATAGGCCTATTCGTTATAAAAATGATTAGTGTAGCCTAAACTTGGACCTCTGTAGATTGTGTATAGCTCACGAATTTTAGCGAAACCTAGCTACATCTTGCATCCGGAATTTGACATTAAGGGCAGTGATATACGGTTACACCTTCCTCTGAGGAGCTTCTTCTGAGCATGCAGTCAACGGCATCTAGTTAGCCACCTCGCCACTGACCTCATGGCCTGAAGATGCCTGGAAGTTACAGTATGTGACAACGTTTATTTTCACGATGTCCAATATTATTTGAGTAAACACAATCAGCATAAAACACGTTATTGTTTCACTTCTGACTATAATTTAATTGAGTCATTGTACTTTGTGACACAATGCGAAAAGACACGGTCAATTGAAGGAAAATATTATTGATACTGCACAGAAATGATGGAGAAAGTTTTTTTAACAGACATTCTCTCGGGACTTAAAAATGCAAGCTGTCCCATCACACACCAGCTGCAACCTAATGTCTATTCAACTTGATTTGAAAACTTGATAACGAGTTTCAGCTTTCTATCAAATCTACATTTGAATGTAATTACTAAGAAAACTAATTTGAACGTAGAAAATGTAAATAATGAAGTGGGTTTACATTTAAAGGAATTACGCACTAGCTCAAATTAAATGTTTTATTTACTTTGTAACTAGCTCCAGGCTAAGATCCGTCTTTTCAGAAATTGTTTATGTTCGTTTATTATTTATTTGTTTAATTGTCTAACTTCATGTCATTTATTTCAATTGGTGTGATTAATTCCCCCAAAATAAATAAAGAATACGTTGCATTTGTACAAATGTAGCCTATAGTGATATTTATTTCTTAAATATAATGATTTGATAACATTCCTGCAAAAGATAAGCCATTGTGAATCTTGTCTCTTCAAAGTATTTAGAGAATATTGAGAATTTTTCTCTCCATGTGATTCCAGGGAATAGAGGCGAACATTCCACTCTAGAAGGTTGATTTATGGCAGGCCTTTGGCAAGGCGTCTCTCTCTCTCTCGCTCTCTCTCTCTCTCTCGCTCTCTCTCTCTTGGCTGACAGTAAAACGAAAACAAACTAGTATTAAATAGTTAAAAGAAGTAGAAAGCATGTAACGAAGTCACATTCATCCATAAATCCCCCAAATAAATCAACAGTTGTGATGATCATTGTGGTGATAACTCATCTGTGCCTATTTTGAGATTTATGTTAGTAATGGATTATGCTTATAGCAACATTTCCTCTTCTTAGATGAGTGTCTTGTAAGACAAAAGGGCCATATCCAGAGTATTGTGATAGGGGTAAGCTAGTCTGTTTAAATGGCAGCCATGGCAGCTGCATAAAGGCGCTGAGTTGAAACAGGGTTCACGTCACCATGTTCCAGGGATAGGGGGAATAGGGCGGCTCACTCTCACGTTGACCAGAGGAGAGGAGGACGCGTCATAAATCCGTAAATCTACTCTCGCGTCTGTCGGATCTCCACCAGAGGAGCAGATGTGTCTGTCCTGTGTGCTTCTGCGCGCGCGCGTGTGTGTGTGTGTGCGTGCGTGTGTGTGTCGAACTGATTCTTGAATCTATAGTATTAATGAATTAATTACAAGTAAAGTTACCATCCAAAGCGCAATATTATAAATATTATAAGCACTTGAAGCTGATAATAGGTTGCCAAAATGTTATTTCTTTACCATCATGGGATTATCCATAATTTAGGTAATTATAGGCCTACTGCAATTACTTATAAAGCATTGATAAACATTAGTGTAGCATAATATAACATTTACCTACATTTCAGCCCCTGGTAACAGGCAAGTGTCAGAGTATTGAGCTATATACACTCTTAGAAAAAAAGGTGCTATATAGAATCTTAAAGGTTCTTCAGCTATCCCATAGGAGAACCTGTGGAAGAACCCTTTTTGGTTTCCATGTAGAACCCTTTCCATAGATGGTTCTACATGGAACCAAAAAAAGTTATCCCATGGAGACAGCCGAAGAACCCTTTGGGAACTATTTTTTCTAGAGTGTAGGACATTACAGTCAGTGGATGGACTGAATAAACGGGTCTTTCTGAATTATAAGGGGAGAGTGATTAGTTACAATAGCAAGAGAGCTACTGGTAACTTCGTGTCCTTACTAGTAAGCCCAACAGAAATTTAATTAATATGATTTGATTAAATAGATTTCTCTGGACAATGTAACAGATTTGGCACGGGTCCTCAGATCCTCAAAAGGTTCTACAGCTGCACCATCGAGAGCATCCTGACTGGTTGCATCACTGCCTGGTATGGCAACTGCTTGGCCCCCGACTGCAAGGCACTAGAGGAAGGCCCTAAAAATKGTCAAAGACTCCAGCCACCCTAGTCATAGTCTGTTCTCTCTGCTATTGCTTGGCAAGCGGTACCGGAGCGCCAAGTCTAGGTCCAAGAGACTTCTAAACAGCTTCTACCCCCAAGCCATAAGACTCCTAAACATCTAGTCAAATGGCTACCCAGACTATTTGCATTGACCCCCCTCCCTCTTTACACCACTGCTACTCTCTGTTGTTATCATCTATGCATAGTCACTTTAATAACTGTACCTACATGTACATATTACCTCAACTAACCGGTGCCCCCGCACATTGACTCTGTATCGGTACCCCCCTGTATATAGTCTGGCTTTTGTTATTTTACTGCTGCTCTTTATTTACCTGTTACTTTTATCTCTTATTCTTATCAGTATTTTTTTGAAACTGCACTGTTGGTTAAGGGCTTGTAAGTAAGCATTTCACTGTAAGGTTGTATTCTGTACCTGTTGTATTCGGCGCATGTGACTAATAACATTTTATTTTATTTTGATTGGATCTGATACATTTCCAAGGTGTTGTATCATTCTCAGCAGCCTTCAGTTCTTGTCATCTCTCCAAGTCTATGCACTAGGGCTAGGCCCATCGAATCAGTTGGGAGGGGTGGTGGACTACCAGTTGTGTTCACTGAGTGTTCTGTAGGCTATCCAGAACTCAATGGTTCCAATTGCATTGTAGCAGATACATGAATCATGAAAATAATCCATAAAAAATGTATTCAGTGTTGATGCCCAGTATATTGCCCCAACACTTGAAAATGTTAGGGAATAACGGGACTGTGATTATGCTCAAATAGTTTATTAGGTACACCACCCCGTTCACGAAAAAGGTCACTCTTACAGACAGTGAGCCACGTGGTCATGGCTTACTATGAAAAGCGTGGTATGATCGTCGGTGCCAGGCGCGCCAGTTCCAGTATCTCAGAAACAGGGTTTTAAAAAGTATATATATGGGGGGGGGGGGGGTCTTGGATGGTTGAGAGGAAGCTCTCGGGGGAACTGTGGTGGGGATCTTGGATGGTTGAGAGGAAGCTCTCGGGGGACTGTGGTGGGGATCTTGGATGGTTGAGAGGAAGCTCTCGGGGGACTGTGGTGGGGATCTTGGATGGTTGAGAGGAAGCTCTCGGGGGAACTGTGGTGGGGATCTTGGATGGTTGGTCGGCTGGCGGTTGAGAGCTTGGGCCGGTGGCCGATAGGTTGCTGGTTTGGGCCCCTGTTTTGATTTGGGTGGGAGATCTGTCAACGGGAGACGGTTAGATTACTCAATATAATGTAAATGTTGAGGGGCTTCACTGCATGTAGTTTGTATGTTTTAATATTCTACAGTGGGGAGAACAAGTATTTGATACACTGCCGATTTTGCAGGTTTTCCTACTTACAAAGCATGTAGAGGTCTGTAATTTTTATCATAGGTACACTTCAACTGTGAGAGACGGAATTTATAACAAAATCCAGAAAATCACATTGTATGATTTTTAAGTAATTAATTCGCATTTTATTGCATGACATAAGTATTTGATCACCTACCAACCAGTAAGAATTCCGGCTCTCACAGACCTGTTAGTTTTCTTTAAGAAGCCCTCCTGTTCTCCACTCATTACCTGTATTAACTGCACCTGTTTGAACTCGTAACCTGTATAAAAGACACCTGTCCACCCACTCAATCAAACAGACTCCAACCTCTCCACAATGGCCAAGACCAGAGAGCTGTGTAAGGACATCAGGGATAAATTGTAGACCTGCACAAGGCTGGGATGGGCTACAAGACAATAGGTAAGCAGCTTGGTGAGAAGGCAACAACTGTTGGCGCAATTATTAGAAAATGGAAGAAGTTCAAGATGACGGTCAATCACCCTCGGTCTGGGGCTCCATGCAAGATCTCACCTCGTGGGGCATCAATGATCATGAGGAAGGTGAGGGATCAGCCCAGAACTACACGGCAGGACCTGGTTAATGACCTGAAGAGAGCTGGGACCACAGTCTCAAAGAAAACACTTAGTAACACACTACGCCGTCATGGATTAAAATCCTGCAGCACACGCAAGGTCCCCTGCTCAAGCCAGCGCATGTCCAGGCCCGTCTGAAGTTTGCCAATGACCATCTGGATGATCCAGAGAGGAATTGGAGAAGGTCATGTGGTCTGATGAGACAAAAATAGAGCTTTTTGGTCTAAACTCCACTCGCCGTGTTTGGAGGAAGAAGAAGGATTAGTACAACCCCAAGAACACCATCAACCGTGAAGCTTGGAGGTGGAAACATCATTCTTTGGGGATGCTTTTCTGCAAAGGGGACAGGATGACTGCACGTATTGAGGGGAGGATGGATGGGGCCATGCATCGCGAGATCTTGGCCAACAACCTCCTTCCCTCAGTAAGAGCATTGAAGATAGGTCGTGGCTGGGTCTTCCAGCATGACAACGACCCGAAACACACAGCCAGGGCAACAAAGGTGGCTCCGTAAGAAGCATCTCAAGGTCCTGGAGTGGCCTAGCCAGTCTCCAGACCTGAACCCAATAGAAATCTTTGGAGGGAGCTGAAAGTCCGTATTGCCCAGCGACAGCCCCGAAACCTGAAGGATCTGGAGAAGGTCTGTATGGAGGAGGGGCAAATCCCTGCTGCAGTGTGTGCAAACCTGGTCAAGACTACAGGAAACGTATGATCTCTGTAATTGCAAACAAAGGTTTCTGTACCAAATATTATTCTCTTTTCTGATGTATCAAATACTTATGTCATGCAATAAAATGCAAATTAATTACTTAAAAATCATACAATGTGATTTTCTGGATTTTTGTTTTAGATTCCGTCTCTCACAGTTGAAGTGTACCTGTGATAAAAATTACAGACCTCTACATGCTTTGTAAGTAGGAAAACCTGCAAAATCGGCAGTGTATCAAATACTTGTTCTCCCCACTGTATATATATATACATATATATATTTTTATTTTATTTTTTTAAATAAGAATTTGGCTATCAGGATTTGACATAAACAGCATGAGTACATCCCCCATCCTGCCTGGGGTCAGCGGTACAGACTGGTTGCGGTGGTTTAATGATGTGGGGAATGTTTTCCTGACCCATGCTAGGTCCCTTGATACCAACTGAGGAACGTTTCAATGCCCCGAAGAAAGGCTGTTCTGGAGGCAAAGGGGTCCTACCCGGTACTAGATGGGTGTACCTAATAAATTGGCCAGTGAGTGTAAATTTAACAGTATAACAGTACTACAAGAAACAGAGCCCTGCCTAACATAAGGGGTCCCTAATGTAAACTGGATCTCGTTCCTCCATTGGAAAAGCCTATAAGACTGTCCCACTTTAGCTACTCCATGCTGTCCCACTTTAGCTACTCCATGCTGTCCTACTTTAGCTACTCCATGCTGTCCTACTTTAGCTATCTATGGTTGGTTAAAAAAATCTTATCAAATCAAATGTTGGTCACTACACAGATTTGCAGATGTTATCGCAGTTGCAGCGAAAAGCTTATGTTTCTGGCTCCAACAGTGCAGTAATCAGGCATGTCACAAGAAAGATCCATCGTACCTAAACTTAACCTTTTGAGTTGTTTCTGTTTTAACCCTGTAACCATGCAGAATTACTGGGTCAAAAATTAATGAGTCAAATCCCAAAGTGAAACTTTGAATAACAATACTACATACATCATCCAAAAAGTAAAAAACTGTAAATTAAGAAATATCAGAATGAGCAATATCAGAACAAGCAATGTCAGAGTCCGGAATGTAAATATTTATATATACAGTATATACAGTATATATATACTATATATATATATATATATATATAAATAGTGGGTTTAGACAGTATGGACAGTATAGGAATAGAAAAGGTTTGTACAGCAGTAGTTATATAGGATGAGCCATGACCACAGTACATATATATAAAGTGGGTAAAACACTGTAAACATTGTTAAAGTGACCAGTGTTCAATATCTCTACATACATTCGACAGCAGTCTCTAAGGTGCAGGGCAGAGTACCTGGCAGTGGCCAGCTAGTGATGGCTGTTCAGCAGTCTGATGACCTGGAAATGAAAGCTATTTTTCAGTCTCTCTGTCCCAGCTTTGATGCACCTGTACTATCTCCGTCTGCTAGATGGTAGCACGGAGAACAGGCTGTGGCTCAAGTGGCTGAGGTCCTTCATGATCTTCTTGGCTTTCCTATGACAACAGGTGCTGTAGATGTCCTGGAGGGCAGGCAGTGTGCCCCCGGTGATGCATTGGGTTGACCACACCACACTCTGAAGAGCCATGCAGTTGCCGTACCAGGCGGTGACAGAATGTTCTCGATGGTGCATCTGTAGAAGCTTGTGAGGGTCTTAAAATGACTGAATTACAAAATGTAAACATAATATTGGCAGCTTTTTTATTTATTTTGATGCACTAGTACATAGTATGCACATTTACATCACAATTTGTCACATTGCATTATTTATGACAGTTTTATAACCTTAACAACAAAACAGAAAAAAATCTGTCACTGATCTTACCGTGTCCTTTGCGGGTGAGATTCCCGTTTGACTCTTGCTCCACCTCCCTCTATTATGTCACACCAATGAAGTGATGTGATGTTGATCATGTGCTGTCTCTGCAAGGGCTTAGTAACAATAGTTTTGATTTTCACTTCTCAGACCAAGAAATAAACGTGTCAGGATTAAGCGGTTCCAGTTTATATAATGTCCCACTTTTTGCATTTCTGTCTTCTGTAATCTCTTTTATCCCAACACATGATACATTTCTGAAATCCTCAAGATAATAATATAACAACAAAGTGTGAATTGAATTGTAATTGTGGTACAATTGGGAATGTAATAATGGTGTCCCAGTTTATCTAACCTGCTGTCCCAGTTGACCAAATGCGGAAGAAAAATGTGGTTTTGGCTCAGTGTACACAAATGGGTGTGTCATGCCTCATGTGAATATGATACCAACATTTGTCATTTTTGTGTGATTAGGAAACAACTTGAGGATTTCAGAAATAAATCATTTGTTGGGCTAATACTGTATGTTGGATAGAGGATGAAAGAGGTTTCAGAAGATTGAAATGCAGAAAGTGTCCCACAGTTTCAGAATTCATCCTGTATCGTGTTTTACCATGTGTTTAAGAATTTGGACATAACAATTTTGAAGTTATATACAATAGAAACGTATTAAAAGAGCAGAGAATCATTCCCAAAATAAGTGTGCGTAAAATAGAACTTCCGTCCGTGCTACATTTTGGGGCGAAAATGTAGCACTCCCAGCACTGCTCTGAATGGACTGGATGTTCAATTTATGGTATAGGCCCAAGAGAGAGATATACAAATGAAAGGTAATGTCTATTGGACACAAACCAACATGCTAATTTCCCAAAATTTCATGTTGGCCAAGAAAGACAAAATAGCCAGTTTTAATCTGTTGCTTTAATGGGTTATTTAAGAGTTGTAGCCAATGTAGCTATGGTGCAGGGGTGGAATGGGACCAGAAATTGGCCCTGGCATTTGTAACACACCAGCCCATTTTGTTCCTGGAGGTACCCACACCGGCCCATTTTTTTCCTTGCGGCCCGATTATTAGTCAGATAATGAGAAAAAAAACAAGCTTGACAAGCCCACTAAGCTAAAAATGGACCAGCCTATGGTTGAATGGCGGGAACCCGGTTACAGAGATTTTCCACCCAAAACCACTCCCCTTTCCTGGGATAAATAACAGCGAGAAAGTGGTAAATGACGTGAAATGGAACTGTTAAATGATATGCAGTGTCTAAATCTGGATTCTCTAAAGTCTCTCTGGTCACTGCATGGTGATTCATCAAAGCTCAGGGTGGTGACTGACAGCCCATCTCAGTATGTAGACCTATCATCTCATCATGGTAACCTTTGTTATTGTTACAGGTAGACCTACATTTGCTGCAGCAGCCTATACTACATAGCCTTACTCCACCTCAGGAATTGCATTTGGCGAAAGGCTCGGCACACGCATACTCAGGCTGACTGGCTATCATTCAGGCAAATGAGAAATAATTGCACTCACGCTATCCGGAAGGCCAAAGTTAGTTACTCTAAGGAGAAGTTCTCTCTCTGTGGGCCTAACCCCAAGAAGTTCTGGAAAACGGTTAAAGACCTGGAGAATAAACCCTACTCCTCACAGTAGCCCATGTCCATTAAAGTTGATGATGTGGTTGTTACTGACAAGAAGCACATGGCTGAGCTCTTTAGTCACCACTTCATTAAGTCAGGATTCCTATTTGACTCAGCCATGCCTCCTTGCCCGTCCAACATTTCCTCATCTCCCACCCCTTCTAATGCGACTATCCCCGATGCTTCTCCCTCTTTTTCCCCTGCCCCACTACAAAGTTTCTCCCTGCAGGCAGTCACTGAGTCTGAGGTGCTAAAGGAGCTCCTTAAACTTGACACCAAAAAAACCTCTGTGTCAGATGGTTTAGACCCTTTCTTCTTTAAGGTTGCTGCCCCTATCATCGCCAAGCCTATCTCCAACCTTTTTAACCTGTCTCTCCTTTCTGGGGAGGTTCCCATTGCTTGGAAGGCAGCCAGAGTTCGTCCTTTATTTAAAGGGGGAGATCAAGCTGATCCKAACTGTTATAGGCCTATTTCTATTTTGCCCTGTTTATCAAAAGTGTTGGAAAAACTTGTCAATAATCAACTGACTGGCTTTCTTGATGTCAATTGTATTCTCTCGGGTATGCAATCTGGTTTCCACTCAGGTTATGGATGTGTCACTGCAACCTTAAAGGTCCTCAATGATGTCACCATTGTCCTTGATTCTAAGCAATATTGTGCTGCTATTTTTATTGACTTGGCCAAAGCTTTTGACACGGTAGGCCATTCCATTTTTGTGGGCCAGGTAAGGAGTATTGGTGTCTCTGAGGGGTCTTTGGCCTGGTTTGCTAACTACCTCTCTCAAAGAGTGCAGTGTATAAAGTCCGAAAATCTGCTGTCGCAGCCACTGCCTGTCACCAAGGGAGTACCCCAAGGCTCAATCCTAGGCCCACGCTCTTCTCAATTTACATCAACAACATAGCTCAGGCAGTAGGAAGCTCTCTCATCCATTTATATGCAGATGATACAGTCTTATACTCAGCTGGCCCCTCCCCGGATTTTGTGTTAAATGCTCTACAACAAAGCTTTCTTAGTGTCCAACAAGCTTTCTCTACCCTTAACCTTGTTCTGAACACCTCCAAAACAAAGGTCATGTGGTTTGGTAAGAAGAATGCCCCTCTTCCCACAGGTGTTATTACTACCTCTGAGGGTTTAGAGCTTGAGGTAGTCACCTCATACAAGTACTTGGGAGTATGGCTAGACGGTGCACTGTCCTTCTCTCAGCACATATCAAAGCTGCAGGCTAAAGTTAAATCTATACTTGGTTTCCTCTATCGTAATCGCTCCTCTTTCACCCCAGCTGCCAAACTAACCCTGATTCAGATGACCATCCTACTCATGCTAGATTACGGAGACATAATTTATAGATCGACAGGTAAGGGTGCTCTCGAGCGGCTAGATGTTCTTTACCATTCAGGCATCAGATTTGCCACAAATGCTCCTTATAGGACACATCACTGCACTCTATAATCCTCTGTAAACTGGTCATCTCTGTATACCCGTCGCAAGACCCAAGACCCTCATGCTTATTTATAAAACCCTCTTAAGCCTCACTCCCTCCTATCTGAGATACCTACTGCAGCCCTCATCCTCCACATACAACACCCGTTCTGCCAGTCACATTCTGTTAAAGTCCCCAAAGCACAGACATCCCTGGGTCGCTCCTCTTTTCATTTTTKCTGCAGCTAGGACTGGAACGAGCTGCAACAAACACTCAAACTGTACAGCTTCATCTCAATCTCTTCATTCAAGACTCAATCATGGACACTCTTACTGACAGTTGTGGCTGCTTTGTATGATGTATTGTTGTCTCTACCGTCTTTACCTTTGTGCTGTTGACTTTGCCCAATAATGTTTGTACCATGTATTTGTGCTGCTACCATTTTTTGTTGCTACAATGTTGTTGTCATGTTGTGTTGCTACCATGCTGTGTTGTCATGTTTTGCTGCCTTGTTATGTTGTTGTTTTAGGTCTCTCTTTATGTAGTGTTGTGTCTCATTGTGATGTGTGTTTTGTCCTATATTTATATTTTTTWATTTTTTTATCCAAGGCCCCCGTCCCAGCAGGAGGCCTTTTGCCTTTTGGTAGGCCATCATTGTAAATAATAATTTGTTCTTAACTGACTTGCCTAGTTAAATAAAAGTTAAATAAAAAATATATAAAAAAATACTACAGTAATATAAAGACCAAATACACATCTGTTTTACCCATCTCTATCTGGCTTTTGGGGGTCATCTTATTTTTTTACGGTAAGGATGTTTTTAAATTTTTATTGCAGCTGCAGAGTTTTAAAACACTCCTATATCGTTGCTTTAAATCATTGCACGAGCGAGCACTCTCTTGCAGTTTTTCTCTTTCTCCATCAATTCCATTCAAATTGCATCCAAAAATTATAATCCTGTTCAAGATTGATATATAGGCCTATATATAGATGTCCTAGCCTACCTCTTTCAGGTAATACATTCAATGCAGTATTAGCCTTATATTTAGCTAATGAATGCTGGGCTAAGCATAATAAGTTTCTAACTTATAGCCTCTGTCTCTTGCGCTATACACACACAGCTGTGCTCCGCTGGCCTCCCTGTAAAAAAGGCTCCTTAGCTCTTGGAGTCCCATTCAGGAAAAGCTAGACTAGAAGAGCTTGCTTGACTTTTTTTTCTTTTTCATTTCTTATACCAATAGACTATTCGAGGATACAGAAGGCAATAGACCTCACGGGTAGTTTGAAACCAGAGTGAACACGCAATGGCGGTAGGCTATAACAGTCATTGAGTCAGACCCATAACCATTCAATCCTCATGAATAGAAGTGAAAGCCTTCTGCATCTCAATCTAGACCAATATTATTCAAGGATATCATTAGAATGATGAAGATGAGGACAACAAAACGTATTTCATTTAACTGKTGAAAGCGAGKAKGGAATGAAGCAACACTAGAGAGAGAAAGTAGGCTAATAACATTAAGGGAAATATTATGAAAAATTGTAGGCCTCATGTGATGCACTGGAATCACATGAACTCTCCCTGCTATATCATGGTTTGAACGATGTGACTAATTCCAGTCCATATAATACAGTATAATACAATACAGTACAGTAATACAGTTCACACTCAAAAAGATTAGCCTACTGAAGCTTGTTTCATTTATTTACCCAAGAGAGCATAGCTAGGCCTATATCTATGGGCTTTTATGTTTTTATGTCATGTGTAATGTGCAGTAGCCTATATACACTACATGATCAAAAGTATGTGGACACCTGCTCATCGAACATCTCATTCCAAAATCATGGTCATTAATATGGAGTTGGTCCCCCCCTTTGCTGCTATAACAGCCTCCACTCTTCTGGGAAGGCTTTCCACTAGGTGTTGAAACATTGCTGCTGGGACTTGCTTCCATTCAGCCACAACTGTATTAGTGAGGTTGGGTACTGATGTTGGGCGATTAGTCCTGGCTCGCAGTCTGCGTTCCAATTCATCCCAAAGGTGTTCGATGGGGTTGAGGTCAGGGCTCTGTGCAGGCCAGTCAAGTTTTTCCACACTGATCTCGACAAACCATTTCGGTATGGACTTCGCTTTGTGCACAGGGAGCATTGTCATGCTGAAACAGGAAAGGGCCTTCCCCAAACGGTTGCCACAAAGTTGGAAGCACAGAATCGTCAAGAATGTCATTGTGTTCTGTAGCATTAAGATTTCCCTTCACTGGAACTAAGGGGCCTACCCCGAACCATGAAAAACAGCCCCAAACCATTATTCATCCTCCACCAAACTTTACAGTTGGCACTATGCATTCATCAGTCCAGAGAACCAATGGCGGCGAGTTTTACACCACTCCAGCCAACGCTTGCCATTGCGCATGGTGATCTTAGGCTTATGTGTGGCTGCTCAGCCATGGAAACCCATTTCATGAAACTCCCGACAAACATTTATTGTGCTGTTGTTGCTTCCAGAGGCAGTTTGGAACTCGGTATTGAGTGTTGCAACCGAGGACAGACGATTTTTACGCGCTAATTCTCTTCAGCACTCGGCAGTCCCTTTCTGAGCCGTTGTTGCTCCTAGACGTTTTCACTTCACAATAACAGCACTTACAGTTGACTGGGGCAGCTCTAGCAGGGCAGAATTTGACAAACTGACTTGTTGGAAAGGTAGCATCCTATGACAGTGCCATGTTGAAAGTCACTGAGCTCTTCAGTAAGGCCATTCTACTGCCAACGTTTGTCTATGAAGATTGCATGGTTGTGTGCTCGATTGTATACACCTGTCAGCAGCGGGTGTGGCTGAAATAGCCAAATCCACTAATTTGAAGGGGTGTCCACATACTTTTGTATATCTTTTTATTGAACCTTTATTTAATAGGCAACTCAGTTAAGAACAAATTCTTATTTACAATGACAGCCTACACCGTCCAAACCCGGACGACGCTGGGCCAAWTGTGCGCCGCCATATGGGACTCCCAATCACAGCCGGGTTTCGAACCAGGGTGTCTGTAGTGACGCCTCTAGTACTGAGATGCAGTGCCCTAGACCGCCGTGTCATGATATATATGATATAGTGTGTCATATAGCCTATGTATTGGATAACGACACAATCATTTGGGCTTTTTTTTTCATTTGCCCGAAATGCCAGATGGCCAGTCCGCCCCTGCTATGGTGTATTGCAGAAGGAAGTCGCTTATGTGCATATAGTTCAAGACAAGAACGCATGTTGGGAGGAAGTAAATTGACAGTGTCTTTTCCTTTTCCTCACTTATGAAGTGTTCTTATGAAGTGCTGAGTGCAGCAGCTAAGTCTCTGGTCCTTTCATTTCACTCTGCATTGTTTACAGCAATATGGGGCACCGGGCCATAAATCTCCCGCCCGAGCCGCGGAGACAGGACTATTTGTATGCACCGTTTTAACCGACAACATCCTCTGCCCATTAACGTCCTTCCCCACGCTCTCAGTCTCCTCTTATCTGCCCGAATCGAGCTTCATCCGCCGAAAACAAATTCGCAGATCCATGGCATGGTAGCTTTTTCTTGAAAAGAGCAGTGTAGAAAACAGTGCGTTTTTGGAACAAAGGGGTTAGGAATGTTATTTTTGCTGCAAGTCCAACATGGTATACATGGAAAAAACTAAAATCTCTTTGAGTGGAAATGCTAGTGTTGTGCGTTTGGTATATATTTTCTGAAAAATCGCCCATGTTTATACAAGTCTCCATATTCTGCCTGTTTTCATATAGGCTATGGGAGAAATATTTTATACAAGTATTTTTTATCGATGTTTTCCTGTTTTTGTCAGCCACCAAACCAAGAGACTGCAGAAGGCAATATGTTATACACCAACCCAAGAGCAGGGTAAGAGAGTGCAGAAGGTAAGGGGGGTTGTAAAAGGGGTTGACACCCAGAGAGACCGGCGCCCGCTTTTGTGGAGAGAGAAAAAAATGATTTATTGCCACGCGAGCGGTTCAACCAGAGTTCACTGAGAATTGTGATGTAGGCGCGCGGAGGAGATAAATGATTGTCTTGCTGAGCTAGTATATCACAGATTCTATATCCAATGGGCTACAGGCGAGTGAGTGTGCTCAACGGTTTGAGGCAAAGAAAACAAACGGAATGTAATTACTTTAGGCCTGATTTCTCCTCTCCAGATAAAATGACTGCCTGATGCTACATGTATACAAGAGGATGATGATGATGATAATGATTTAATAATAATAGCGTTATGCTCATAATTATCATACTAATCATAATACCAATAGTGTACATCTAAATTGATAATTTGTGAAGTAAATTAAAAAGTGCATTAAATGCACATGAACCTCAAATAAACCTATCGAGTTCGGTTATTAGTATAATTTACCCATGTTTTAATTTATCCCAGGTTATGGATTGAATCTTCTCGCATTCAATGCACACTCCAACCAAGTCATATTTCATGTAAACTGCACCAATGTCCGACCTGTTATGTGCATAATGAATGCCTCTATCTGACAAGTTATGTGACAGCAATTCACTGAACTCTAAATAACAAAAGTTGTTAAAACAAGATTGATTTTGGAAGAACAATTGGAAAGGGTAAGAACACAACGGGCGTCTTCTTGATAAGAGCCCTCTAATAAACGCTGTATAAACGCCTGTTTCATTGTGCACAGTATGGCATACCAAATCTAAATCAAATGTTATAAGGCTATTTTAATGTAATATGTTAAAGAAATGCATATATATATGACTTTGTATGTTTACACCGTCGTATTATAGACGTTAGTGAGATGGACTTATTTGTCCCAATCTCGTATGATCTGAAAGAAATGTAGGCTAAATTCTCTCTCGTCGAGAATGCATTCTTAGGCTCTGAACATGACGGGAACACTCTTCTACGACCCATAAATCAATTTAGCCGAAATTCAAGTGGAGTAATTTGTTTATCCTGGTTATCACTTCATGCTCTCAATAAACAATTGGTGTTGCCGGTGTTAACAAGTGTTGTGCCGAAATTCTCCCYCCCCTTCGCGTTCTTCATTGCTGCGACTTGCTTGCTAGTTGAAATTTCTGCTCTTCACTCCGTTGTCAGTTTAGCCTACATTTCACTGATCTTAGTAGCAGAAGCCATTTTTGTCTGCAGTTTTCGGTTTGGCTATTTGTTTCAAGTGTATGTGGCGGTTATAGCTTGTATAGCGCCTGCGCCCGCCCGCCCGCCCGCCCGCACCCACATCCGCGCCCGCCAATGACGTCCGTAACTAAATCCGCTACTGATTTGTATTAGTCTATGAATAAATGTCTTTGCCAATATTCGTTATCTCTCCCATGTCTTATTCGACTAGTAAGGATAATAATTCAGCCATAGTTGTTCTGAAATGTTTATTGCTTGCCAACATTTTACTCCCYCCTGTATGGTTAATATAACACACATACATTAATTATTCATTTCGGTTGCATATCCTGACGTAAAGTTTGTTCTATAGAAAGTATTTGACTCTGACGTGTGCCACAGAAAGTATTTGACTCTAGCCACAAAATTAAGGAAATTAGAAGGGGGGAGGGGGGGGGTTCTGGCAGGGGGGAGATTTTCTGCACAACACCGGAAATTCCATCTCTGCCCCTCATGCTACTCGTGTTGTTCTATTGCATTCTACATTATGTCATGTATTTCCTTTGATCATTTGTGCTTACAATAATGATAAACATGAGATGATCATGTTGATATTAAGATAACTTATTGGAGTGAGTGTGTGAAGTGTGAATGCAGGTTCAGGGAGTGAGGCTGCTCTTGTGGCGGGGCCAGGAGGAGGGTGAACGGAAGAGGGATTAAATCAGAGTGGTGCTGGAGAGGCTGAGTCGTCCCTGTGCTGCTGAGACACCTACAGGATGATTCCCTGAAAACAGCGTTGTCGTATTATATTAGATACATAGGGGTACTGTAGGCTATACTTGTGGTAAAAGGCCTATAGAATTGAATCAGCTTTTCGAAATAAATGCAGTAGCCTAATGACGTCAGTGGCCCACTGTATACGAGGGTCTATGGCACTGCCATGTTCATTTGAGTTTGATATGTACACATATATTTGGTGTATATTAAGCTAATAATATTTTACATTATTACATTATTATAATATATTTTGTAATAGCCTACAAGTTTAAAAAATGTACCCTAACAAATTTCGTTAGTAGCCTACACTGTATTGCCTCAGTGTTAGCTTTGGGTTCATATGGCGACAGTATGTCATTATTCGACTACCTCTTTGTCTGTTCGTCCATATACCACACAGGTTTAATCAATCGAAAACTTCTCTGTAAAATGAATGTTGCTTGACAGAGCGAACACATCCATGTYGCAATTGATTAGTGAAAGCAGATAAGCAGACATTTGAGGTAAAACTACTATTATTTACGATATTCTTTTCATTATCTTTGTGTGGCAATGATTTTCAAAACCCTTTGTTTTACCACTTCCATTTAATATATTAAGTCGTTTGCTTATAGGTAAATAATTACGCTAATAACGCGGGTAGTTTACTCATTCAGTGCATTTTCATACAACCAGCATACGTTGTATGCATAATCACGTGCAAATAGAATAAATAAATATACAAAAAGTGAGTTTTAAGCCCATGCACTGTAGTCTATATCTGGAAGATGTAAGAACACAATTCACAATGGTTGATCATCATTTTTAATATAGTAATAGCTATGTTTCAACAAACAGCACACTCATATTAAAATTACACATTCAGTCAAAAATATATATTTTTATATTTTGTGATAGCATTGACATGATCCAAGTAGCCTTACATATCATTCCTTCAAATAGGCTACTCAATCAATAGTTTCCAATAAGGAGCATTGCTATAAGGTACCAGGAAAGTTCAAGAAACGAAGTAACTTTAATTGCGCTGGGTTTTCATTCGAATATCTTCCCACTTGTGGTAGGCCTACTCTGTAAATAACAAATAAATAGATATTTAGGTCCAAATGATCCGTTCAGTGTGTGCCTCTCTGTCTCTGTCTGTCTCTTTCTCTGTCCTGTCTGTCTCTTTCTCTGTCCTGCCTCTGTCTCTGTCTCTGTCTGTCTCTTTCTCTGTCCTGTCTCTGTCTCTGTCCTGTCCTGTCTTTTTCTCTGTCCTGTCTCTGTCTTCTGTCCTGTCTGTCTTTCTCTGTCCTGCCTCTGTCCTGTCTCTTCTCTGTCTCTGTCTCTGTCTTCTGTCTTGTTCTGTCTCTATCCTGTCTCTTTCTCTGTCCTGGTCTCTTTCTCTGTCCTGTCTCTGTCCTGTTCTTCTCTGTCTCTGTCCTGTCTCTGTCCTGTCTCATCTGTCCTGTCTCCTGTCTCTGTCTCTGTACTGTCTTCTCTGTCCTGTCTCTGTCCTGTCTCTTTCTCTGTCCTGTCCTCTGTCTCTGTCTTGTCTCTGTCTCGTTTGTGTCTCCTCTGTCTCTGTCCTGTCTCTGTCTCTGTCATGTCTCTTCTCTGTTCTGTCTCTGTCTCTGTCTCTGTTCTCTGTCTCTGTCCTGTTCTTTCTCTGTCTGTCTCTGTCTCTGTCCTCGTTTCTTTCTCTGTCCTGTCTCCTGCTTGTCCTGTCTCTGCTCTGTCCTGTCTCTGTCCTGTCTCTGTCCTGTCTCTGTCTTTGTCTCCTGTCCTGTCTTCTGCTCGTCTTGTCCTTCTCTGTCTCTTCTGTCTCTGTCTTATCTCTGTCCTGTCTCTGTCTCTGTCTCGTTTGTTCTGTCTCTGTCCTGTCTTTGTCCTGTCTCTGTCCTCGTCTCTGTCTCTGTCCTGTCTCTGTCCGTCTCTGTCTCTGTCTCTGTTTCTGTCATTGTCCTGTCTTGTCTCTGTCCTGTCTCTGTCCTTGTCTCTGTCCTGTCTCTGTCTCTGTCACTGTTCTGTCCGTCTCGTCTCTGTCCTGTCTCTGTCCTGTTCTCTGTCCCTGTGTCTGCTCCTGTCGTCTGTCTCTCTGTCCTGTTCTCTGTCCTGTCTCTGTCTCCTTGTCTCTGTCCTCTGTCCTGTCCTTGTCTCTGTCCTGTCTCTGTCCTGTCTCTTTCTTCTGTCTCTGTCTCTTGTCTTCTGTCTGTCTTCTTGTCTCTGTCTTGTTCTGTATCTGTCCCGTCTCTGTCCCTGTCTCTGTCCTGTCTTGTCCTTTCTTGTCCTGTCTCTGTCTCTGTCCTGTCCTGTGCTTCTGTCCTGTCTTTGTCCTGTCTATGTCTGTCTGTCCTGTTCTGTCTTCTGTCTCTCTGTCTCTGTCCGTCTCTGTCTCTGTCTCTGTCTCTGTCTCTGTCTCTGTCTCTGTCTTGTCTCTGTCTCTGTCCTGTCTCTGTCCGTCTCTGTCTCTGTCTTCTCTGTCCTGTCTCATCCTGTCCTCTGTCTCTGTCCTGTCTCTGTCCTGTCTCTGTTCTCTGTCCTGCGTCTGTCCTGTCTCTGTCTCTGTCCTGTCTCTGTCTCTGGACTCTGTCTCTGTCCTGTGTCTGCCCTGTCTCTGTCTCTGTCCTGCCTCTCTTTCCTGTCTCTGTCTCTGTCTCTGTCATGTCTCTGTCCTGTCTCTTCGCTTCCTGTCTCTGTCTCTGTTCTGTCTTCTGTCCTGTCTGTCCTCTCCTTGTCTCTGTCCTGTCTCTGTCCTGTCTCAAGCTCGTCTCTGTCCTGTCTACTGTCTCTGTCCTGTCTCTGTCTCTGTCTCTATCTCTGTCTTGTTCTGTCTCTGTCCTGTCTCTGTCTCTGTCCTGTCTTTGTCCTGTCTCTGTCTCTGCTCTCTGTCCTGTCTTTGTCTCTGTCTCGTCTCTGTTCCTGTCTCTGTCTTCTGTCTTTCTCTGCCCTGTCTCTGTCCTGTCCTGTCCTGTTCTCTGTCTTGTCTCTGTCTCTTGCTCGTCTCTGTTGCTGTCCTGTCTCTGTCTCTGTCCTTCTGTCGCTGTCTCTGTCCGTCGTCTGTCTCTGTCCTGTCTCTGTCTCTGTCCTGTCCTGTCTCTGTCCTGTCGTCTGTCCTGTGTCTGCCCTGTCTCTGTCTCTGTCTCTGTCTCTGTCTCTGTCTCTGTTCCTGTCTCTGTCTCTGTCTTGTCTTCTGCCTGTCTCTGTCCTCTGTCCTGTCTCTGTCCTCTGTCCTGTCTCTGCCCTCTCTGTCTCTGTCCTTTCTCTGCCCTCTCTGTCTCTGTCCTGTCTCCATGTCTCGTCTCTGTCTCTTCCTGTCTCTGCCCTCTCTGGTCTCTGTCCTGTCTCTGCCCTCTCTGTCTCTGTCCTGTCTCTTTCTCTGTTCTGTCTGTCCTGTCTCTGTCCTTGTCTCTGTCCTGTCTCTGTCTCTGTCTGTCTCTGCCCTCTCTGTCCATTTCTGCTCTTGTCTCTCACCATCTGTCTCTGTCCTGTCTCTGTCTCTGCCCTCTCTGTCTCTGTCCTTTCTCTGTCTCTGTCCTGTCTCTGCCCTGTCTCTGTCTCTCTAAAACGGCATACTGATCATGTACTGCTATTGTTCTCTTACTATTCATATTTTCTGATTGGTTGTTTTCATCCGTAGGTTAAGAAGAAATAAACACGTATTGCTATGCTGCCTGAAGAATCGGAGCGGGTCCCTCGGTCGCCATTAAGTTCCTTTCAGACTATTGGAGGTGACTATTGGAGGATAGCTGCACGTGACTTCACAGTTTATCCATCTGGTTATATTCAATACAGTCTTACATCTTATTCAAAGTAATTTAAGTTCGGTGTAAAGCTATATATTTATCATGCAAAAGTGCATTCCTTCCCAACTTTCAGGTCATATCCATAGTTTTATTTATCAGAGTAAATTTGAAGTGCACCCTGCTATATCTATGGACCACCACCAATCCCCCATATGTCATCTACACGGCTACTACAACACTGCAACCGAACCTGCTGGATATGGCACTGGACACAGTAGAGGCCACGCACCACAATTCAGAGAGATCCCACTCTTTCGTCCTACTGTCACCTCTTCTGCTTGTGTCAGCTGCACTCTGTACCTGTCTGACCCATTCTGAGGCCCCCTGGCCCGGTGGATAAACGCCATGGTAAGGCAAAGCTCTCTTCAGAGGAAAGAGGTGCATTCCATCCACCCCTTTGCCTCTCACCAAGACATCTCTTCCCCTGGATGACAGAAACTTGTCAAAAATGCAATTTCAGAATGTGGAGGGGGGTTAGGCCCCTGGTTTGATCAACTCCTTATCATTTATGTTAGTTCACAACTGTATTACATTCAATACTTTCCTCTTAGGTCGGTCAGATATCAGGGGTAAATTGGGACTATAAACCCTGCACACAATACTGACAGGACTGTTGTAGCACATGTGACACTGAAGGTGATTGTTTCCAGTGGTGGTCTCACTCTTTAAGTGATGCGTTGAGTTGACACTGCCATGTGTAGATTTTATTAATGCACGTGTCAGATGTTTCCCCTCCTAGTCTTTGTCTTTAGAAGGGGGGAAGATGTAACACAAGATGTAACTATAACTTGTCATGTCTCAGACACTTGCAGTACAGCATTACTTTTAAATGTTCCTTTTGTCATTTCCCCAGGTGATTCAGTGTGCTGTCATAACGAGGCTGGTGGTCTCCTAAGTAGAGGAAGAAATGGAAAAAGACAGAGATGGAGGGAGGCGAGAGCGTTCACCAGCACCCAGCTAGTGTTGCTAGAGAAGGAGTTCTACTTCAGGCCCTACCTGTGTCCACCCCGCAGGCTGGAGATGGCTGCAGGCGTGAGGCTCACCGATCGGCAGATCAAGATCTGATTCCAGAACCGACGCATGAAACACAAGAAGGACCATAAGGAGGACAGTGTCATAGAGACTGAGACGCCAAACCATCCTTCTCTACCACCACACACGTTGTCCTCCCTCAGCCCAAGGTTCTCTATTGGTGTTGGGTACTCAGTTCTTGTCTGGTGAGAGCGCCTAAATCTCCAACCCTCCTCTTCATAGATTATGATCGGACCCCTGCTCTGGTTGGTTTTAACAGTAGAAATGACAGTGAATGGTTTTGTGTTTCCTCCATGGACCTTCCCCATCTCACCACCATACCTGCACCTGTCTCTTACTGTTGTAGACAGCAGTTGTTTGTCCACAGGTCTCTCAGAACCTTCCTCAGGGCACAATGATGCACACCTATCCTCTTATGACATCAGTGCACGCTTCAAACGTCACGGCTGCCCCCTAGAGCCTCCTACTCACCTGTGAGAGTAGGCCACAACGCTAACACCTCGATTGTGAGTCGAAGGGCTCAATTCAATCAAAGCAGCATTGTAGACGTTACCTTTCATTCAACGTTTTGATAGCGGCTTCCTGAACAAGGCATAATTATTACCTGTAGGGTATCCTGAGTATCCCTGGGACTAGGTTTCTATTCCAAAGCAACCACTACTGCCCCATCTGTTGCTATTCTATTATACCTTGTGGCAGATGTAACGCATGATGTACTGTACATAGCATACCAGTAATCTTTTGGCATAATTGACCTGATATAGCTTATAGCAATAAACTCCTCAAATACCTTCCGCTGGTATTACTGTACTGTTTTGCATGATGAATGCATGTTTTGAACACATTAATTTAGTATTTTCATGTGTCAGATAATTGACTTGTGGTTGTCATCTCTGTAAATCGTAGAGAAAATAATTTTACTTTGCTATAGTTGTTAGATGTTATGTTCTGATCGTGACATAATTTACTAGCCATCAATTTAGTATTTTCAAGACCTCCTCCTGTGTCAAATACATGTGGCTGTTGTATCTGTAGATCAGAGGGAGAGGAATTTGACTTTGGCTGTAGGTGTCATGTGTTAGGTCTTGTGTCATGTGTTCTTACCATGTTCATAGCTGTTCATATGTGCAAGTTGTTTATATGTGTAAGTTGTTTAGGCTAAGTGTGAGAACGCTTGCTTCTAGCAAGCATATGTTCATACTGAATGAAGTTCTATTTTTGTTATGTATGTATTTGCATAAACTAAAATACGTTTTTGATACTGTTCTTGATTATTTTAGATGTTTAATAAATGCATTTGTGTAAAATCAATATCAGTGGAATCCTTATCTTCATTCATTTCTTATCAGAATGACTTCATTCTCTAACAGCATTCTATTGAGATTAAAGAGCGTATGCTACTTCTGGAAAACGGGGTTTGTAATGAAATGAACCCATTCTGTAGAATAGATTCAATAACAACTCTGTGATATTATGTTTTCATGTTACACAATCTCTGGAAACAGCTTCTCCCTGGCGCCTGCTTCCTAGCTACCGTACATTAATCATGGAGACAAGGTAGCGTTACCAGCCATCCAATCACAGGCTCTCAACTCAACCCTCTCCTTTTCAATTGGCTATTCGAAGCAGTGCAAGCTGGGACTAACAGGCTTAGAGTATTGGTTGCTTGGCCGAGCACCCTATAGGCTACAGCACCCTATGGGCTACAGCACCCTATGAGCTACAGCACCCTATGGGCTACAGCACCATATATGCTACAACACCTGTAGTAGGCTTTCAGGCAAAACAGTTTCTACTTGTAATTACACAGAGAGAGTGTGTGAGAGAGAGCGTGTGAGAGAGAGAGAGAGTGTGTGTGAGAGAGAAAGGAGGAGGAAGGAGGAGAGAGAGAGAGAGAGAGAGAGAGAGAGAGAGAGAGAGAGAGAGAGAGAGAGCATGTGTGTGTGTCACGATCTCTAATGAATTAACGGACCAAGGCGCAACATACGTAGAGTTACACATGTTTAATCAAATGAAACTCACAAAAACAACGAAGAATAAACTAAACGTGAAGCTCAAGTGGTGCTCACAGGCAACTACACAGAAACAAGATCCCACAAAAACCAGTGGGGAAATGGTTGCCTAAATATGACCCCCCCCCAGTCACACCCCGACCTAACCAAAATAGAGAATAAAAAAGGCTCTCTATGGTCAGGGCGTGACAGTACCCCGGCCCAGACCACAGGTCCAGCCATGGAGCCGGGTAGAACGCCAGGCCCGGACTRGGCCTCGGCGCAGAGGAGGACCCCAGCCATGGAGCTGGGTTGAACGCCGCACCCGGACTAGGCACCGGCGCCGAGGAAGGCTCCGGTCTTGGAGCGGGACTGGACGCYGTGCCTGGGCTGGGCACCGGCGCAGAGGAAAGCTCCGGCCCTGGTGCGGGACTGGACGCCGTGCCTGGACTGGGCGCTGGCGCAGAAGGAGGCTCTGGCCTGGACGCCGTACCTGGACTGGGCGCCGGCGCAGAGGAAGGCTCCGGTCTTGGAGCGGGACTGGACGCCATGCCTGGACTGGGCACCGGCGCAGAGGAAGGCTCCTGCCATGGAGCGGGACTGTACGCCGCGCCTGGACTGGGCACCGGCGCAGAGGAAGGCTACGACCATGGAGCTGGACTGGACACCGTACCCGGACTGGGTACCGGCTCAGAGGGAGGCTCCTGCCATGGAGCGGGACTGGACGCCGTGCCTGGACTGGGCATCGGTGCAGAGAAGGGCTCCTGCCATGGAGCTGGACTGGACGCCGTGCTCGGACTGGGCATCGGCGCAGAGGAAGGCTCCTGCCCTGGAGCTGGAGGTTCTGGACCGTGGACCGTCGCAGGAGGTTCCGGACCGTGGACCGTC
>NC_036847.1:28686129-28710029 GCF_002910315.2 Salvelinus sp. IW2-2015 | reverse complement strand
GCGGCGGGCCCCCATCCAGAGCTTCAGGCGACGCGTCCCCAGTCCAGAGAGCTTCAGCGGACGGTCCCCAGTCCAGAGACTTCAGGCGACGGTTCACAGTCCAGAGCTTCCGCGCCACGTTTCACAGTCCGGAACCTCCTGAGACGGTCCACAGTCCGGAACCTCCTGAGACGGTCCACGGTCCAGAACCTCCTGCGACGGTCCACGGTCCGGAACCTCCTTGACGGTCCACGGTCCGGAACCTCCTGCGACGGCCACGGTCCAGAACCTCCAGCTCCAGGGCAGGAGCCTCCTCTGCGCCGATGCCCAGTCCGAGCACGGCGTCCAGTCCAGCTCCATGGCAGGAGCCCTTCTCTGCACCGATGCCCAGTCCAGGCACGGCGTCCAGTCCCGCTCCATGGCAGGAGCCCCCTCTGAGCCGGTACCCAGTCCGGGTACGGTGTCCAGTCCAGCTCCATGGTCGTAGCCTTCCTCTGCGCCGTGCCCAGTCCAGGCGCGGCGTACAGTCCCGCTCCATGGCACCGTCGCCTGAAGCTCTGGACAGGGGACCGTCGCCTGAAGCTCTGGACTGGGGACCGTCGCATGAAGCTCTGGACTGGGGACCGTCGCCTGAAGCTCTGGACTGGGGACCGTCGCCTGAAGCTCTGGACTGGGGACCGTCGCCTGAAGCTCTGGACTTGGGAGGCGCACTGGAGGCCTGATGCGTGGGGCCGGCACAGGTGGCACCGGACTGGTGACACGCACGTCAGGGCCAGTGCGGGGAGCAGGCACAGGACGTACCTGACTGAGAAGACGCACTTGAGGGAGAGTGCGAGGAGCAGGCACAGGACGTACCGGACTGGGGACACACACTTCAGGGAGAGTGCGAGGAGCAGGCACAGGACGTACCTGACTGTGAAGGCGCACTTGAGGGAGAGTGTGGGGAGCATGCACAGGACGTACCTGACTGTGAAGGCGCACTTGAGGGAGAGTGCGGGGAGCTAGCACAGGACGTACTGGGCTGTGGAGGCGCACTGGAGAGCTGGTGCGTAGAACCGGCACAAATTATACCGTAACGGTGACACACACTTCAGGGCGAGTGCGTGGAGGAGACACAGGACGTACCGGACTGGGGAGGCGCACTGGAGGCCAGATGCGTGAAACTGGTGCAGATGACACCGAACTGGTGTCACGCTCCTCAGCACGCCCGCTCTGCAGCACTCTCATCGCCACCACCTCTCTCCGGAATCTTTCGTCGAGTTTCTCCTTCGACTCCCTGACGGTCTCTGGCCCATTCCTCGGCTCCGCCGACCACCCCGTGTGCCCCCACCCAAAAAAATTTGGAGCTGTCTTTTGGGATTTCTACCTGGCCGCGAACCCCAGCGTCGTCGCTGTCCTCCCTTCTCTTCTTGCGTCTCCCGCCAAGGAAGGCGATCCTGTCCTGCCAGGATTTCCTCCCAAGTCCAAGATCCCTTCCCATCCATTATCTCCTCCCAAGTCCAGGATACACTCTCGTCCTGGGAACTCTGCTTGGTCCTGTTTTGGTGGGATCTTCTGTCACGATAGTCTAATGAATTAACGGACCAAGGCGTAGAGTTCCACATGTTTAATCAAATAATACTAACAAAAACAACAAAGAAGAAATAAATGAAACGTGAAGCTCAAGCAGTGCTCACAGGCAACTACACAGAAACAAGATCCCACAAAAACCAGTGGGGAAATGGCTGCCTAAATATGATCCCCAATCAGAGACAACGATAAACAGCTGCCTCTGATTGGGAACCATACCAGGCCAACATAGAAATAAAAACACCTAGATAGGACCACCCCCCCTAGTCACACCCCGACCTAAACCAAATAGGAGAAATAAAAAAAGGCTCTCTATGGTCAGGGCGTGACAGTGTGAGAGAGTGTGTGAGAGAGTGTGGGAGAGAGGAGAGAGAGAGAAGAGAGAGAGAGAGAGACGAGAGAGAGAGAGAGAGAAGAGAGAGAGAGAGAGAGAGAGAGGAGAGAGATACAGTAAATGCCAGCAGTGTTATCAAATCAAATCAGACTTTAATTTGCACATGAGCCGAATACAACAAGTGCAGACCTTACCGTGAAATGCTTACTTACAAGCCCTTAACCAACAGTGTAGTTCAAGAAGAGTTAAGAAAATATTTACCAAATAAACTGAAGTAAAAAATTATAAAAAGTAACACAATAAAATAGCAATAACGAGGCTATATACAGGGGGTACTGGTAATGTGCGGGGTACAGGTTAGTCAAGGTAATTTGTTAACATGTTAGTCAGGGGTGACTATGCATAGATAATACACAGCAAGAAGCAGCAGTGTACAAAACAAATGGAGGGGGGGGGGGGTCATTGTAAATAGTCTGGTGGCCATTTGATTAATTGTTCAGCAGTCTTATGGCTTGGGGGTAGAAGTTGTTAACCTTTCTGCGCACAGATCCCGATTACGGGATCATTTCCCTAAACAACCGCTGAATTGCAGGGCGCCAAATTCAAAAATATTACTAAAAATATTTATAGTCATGCAATCACAAGTGAAATATACCAAAACACAGCTTAGCTTGTTGTTAATCCACCTATCGTGTCAGATTTTGAAAATATGCTTTACAGAGAAAGAAATGCAAGTTTTTGTGAGTGTATCAATCAATGCTACAACAGCTAGCTCCAAATTAGCATGGTCACGAAAGTCAGAAAAGCAATAAAATTAATCGCTTACCTTTGATAATCTTCAGATGTTTGCACTCACGAGACTCCCAGTTACACAATAAATGTTATTTTTGTTCGATAAATATTACTTTTATAACAAAAAAAACGCCATTTGGGTTGCGCGTTATGTTGAGAAAACTACAGCCTCGTTCCGGTGCTGAAAGGCAGAAGAAAATTCCCAAACGTATCAGATACAAAAATATTACAAAAAATATTTATAATCATGCAATCACAATTGGAATATACCAAAACACAGCTTAGCTTGTTATTAATCCACCTATCGTGTCAGATTTTGAAAATATGCTTTGCAACGAAAGCAATCTAAGCTTTTGTGAGTGTATCAATCAATGCTAGAACAGTTAGCCTTATATTAGCTTGGTTAGCTTGGTCACGAAAGTCAGAAAAGCAATACAATTAATCACTTACCACGCGACTCCCAGTTACACAACAAATGTTCTTTTTGTTCGATATATATTACTTTTATAACATAAAAACGCCATTTGGGTTGCGCGTTATGTTGAGAAAACTACAGCCTCGTTCCGTTCGACGAAAATTCCAAAAAGTATCCGTAATGGTCGTAGAAACATGTCMAATGTTTTTTATAATCAATCCTCAGGTTGTTTTTAACAAACATAGTCGATAATATTTCAACCGGACCGTAACCTATTCAATAAGAGAGAAAAGGAAAATGGAGAGCTCCCCTCTCGCGCGCAGGAACTATTCAGAGGACACCTGACTACTTTTTAAAAATCTTGTTCATTTTTCAAAATAAAAGCCTGAAACTATGTCTAAAGCCTGGTCAAAGCCTGAGGAAGCCATTGGAAAATTWATCTGGTTGATACCCCTTTAAATGGAAGAAAGACTGGCCAGGAAACACAGATTAAAAAATATATATATATCACTTCCGGGTTATATTTTCTCAGGTTTTCGCCTGCAGAATCAGTTTTGTTATACTCACAGACAATATTTTGACCGTTTTGGAAACTTTGGAGTGTTTTCTATCCTAATCTGTAAATTATATGCATATTCTATGATCTGGACCTGAGAAATAGTCCGTTTACCTTGGGAACGTTATTTAAAAAAAATAAAAAATCTGACCCCTAGCGTCAAGAAGTTAAGGAGCCTTTTGGTCCTAGACTTGGCGCACCGGTACCGCTTGTTGTGTGGTAGAAGAGAAAACAGTCTATGACTTGGGTGACTGGAGTCTCCAACAATTTTTGGGTCTTTCTTCTGACWCGCCTATTATATAGGTCCTGAATGGCAGAAAGCTTGGCCCCAGTGATATAACCTCTGTAGCGCCTTGCGGTCAGATGCTGAGCAGTTGCCACAGCAGGCGGTGATGGAACCGGACAGGATGCTCTCGATGGTGCAGCTGTAGAACTTGATCTGGGGACCCATGCTTTTTCAGTCTCCAGTGTGGGAAAAGGTGTTGTCGAGCCCTCTTCACATCTGTCTTGGTGTGTTTGGACCACGATAGTTCGTTGGTGATGTGGACACCAAGGAACTTGAAACTCTCGACCCGCTCCAATACAGCCGCGTAGATGTTAAGGGGGGCCTGTTCGTCACGCATTTTCCTGTAGTCCACGATCAGCTCCTTTGTCTTGCTCACATTGAGAGAGAGATTGTTGTCCTGTCACCACACTGCCAGGTCTCTGACCTCCTCCCTATAGGCTGTCTCATCGTTGTCGGGTCAGGCCTACCACTGTTATTACCACTGTTATGTTGTCAGCAAACTTAATGATGTTGTTGAAGTCGTGTTTGGCCACGCAGTCGTGGGTGAACAGGGAGTACAGTAAGGTTACTAAGTACACACCCCTGAGGGGCCTCAGTGATGAGGATCAGCGTGGCAGACGTGTTGTTAGATGTTAGYGTCCCACCTCTTCAACAGCCAGTGAAACTGCTGGGCGCCAAATTCAAATACAGAAATACTCATCATAAAAATTCAGAAAACAAAACATATTTTACATAGGTTTAAAGATTAACTTCTTGTGAATCCAACCACGGTGTCAGATTTTTAAAATGCTTTACGGCGAAAGCATACCTTACGATTATTTGAGAACATAGCCCAGCCAGAAATAGAGATAAAATGAATCCCTTACCTTTGATGATCTTCATATGGTTGCACTCAGCAGGCATTCATTTACTCAATAAATGTTCCTTTTGTTCGATAAAGTCTCTTTTTATCCAAAAAACTCTGTTTTGTTCGCACGTTTTCTTCAGTAATCCACAGGCTCAAACGCAGTCAAAACAGGCAGACAAAAAATCAAAATTGTATCCGTAAAGTTCATAGAAACATGTCAAACGATGTTTATATTCAATCCTCAGGTTGTTTTTAGCCTAAATAATCGATAATATTTCAACCGGACAATAACGTCATCAATATAAAAGGTAAAGAAGAAAGGCACACTCTCGGTCGCGCGCATGAAAAAGCTCTGTGACACTTTAGGGTCCACTCATTCAGACTGCTCTTACTTCCTCATTTTTCAGAATACAAGCCTGAAACAATTTCTAAAGACTGTTGACATCTAGTGGAAGGCATAGGAACTGCAATTTAATGGCATTGAATAGAAAACTACAAAACCAACCAAAAAAAAAACTACTTCCCGAATGGATTGTTCTCAGGTTTTCGCCTGCCAATCAGTTCTGTTATACTCACAGACACTATTTTAACAGTTTTGGAAACTTTAGAGTGTTTTCTATCCAAATCGGCCAGTTATATGCATACCATATCTTCTGGGCCCGAGAAACAGGCAGTTTAATTTGGGCATGCTTTTCATCCAAAATTCMGAATGCTGCCCCCTACCCTAGAGAAGTTGATGGCTACTGACGTGAGTGCTACGGGGCGGTAATCATTTAGGCAGGTTACCTTCGCTTCCTTGGGCATAGGGACTATGGTGGTCTGCTTGAAACATGTAGGTATTACAGACTCGGTCAGGGAGAGGTTGAAAATGTCAGTAAAGACACTTGTCAGTTGGTCCGTGCATGCTTTGAGTACACGTCCTGGTAGTCTGTCTGGCCCAGCGGCTTTGTGATAGTTGACCTGTATAAAGGTCTTGCTCACATCGGCTACGGAGAGCATTATCACACAGTCACCCAGAACAGCTGGTGCTCTTGTGCACGTCTGGGTTTCCCTTTGTAGTCCGTAATAGTTTTCAAGCCCTGCCACATCCGACGAGCATCAGTGCTGGTGTAGTAGGATTCAATCTTAATCCTGTATTGATGCTTCGCTTGTTTGATGGTTCGTCTGAGGGCATAGCGGGATTTCTTATAAGCATCCTGATTAGTGTACCACTCCTTTAAAGCGGCAGCTCTAGCCTTTGGCTTGATGCGGATGTTGCCTGTAATCCATGGCTTCTGGTTGGGATATGTACGTACGGTCACTGTGCGGATGACGTCTTCGATGCACTTATTGATGAAGCCGATGATTGAGGTGGTGTACTCCTCAATGCCATTGGATGAATCCCGGAACATATTCCAGTCTGTGCTAGCAAAACAGTCCTGTAGCGTAGCATCCGCATCATCTGACCACTTCTGTATTGAGTGAGTCACTGGTACTTCCTGCTTTAGTTTTTGCTTGTAAGCAGGAATCGGGAGGATGGAATTATGGTCAGATTTGGCAAATGGAGGACGAGGGAGAGCTTTGTATGCTGTATGCATCTCTGTGTGGAGTAAAGCTGGTCTAGAATTTTTTTCCCTCTGGTTGCACATGTGACATGCTGGTAGAAATGAGGTAAAATGGATTGAAGTTTGCCTGCATTAAAGTCCCTGGCCACTAGGAGCGCCGCTTCTGGAAGAGCATTTTATTTTTTTCTTATGGACTTAAATAGATGGCTACAAATAATATAGAGAACTCTCTTGGTAGATAGTGTGGTCTACAGATTATCATAAGGTACTCTACCTCAGATGAGCAATACCTCAAGACTTCTTTAATTTTAGACATCGCGCACCAGCTGTTATTGACAAATAGACACACACCCCCACCCCTCATCTTACCAGACGTAGGTTCTCTGTTCTGCCGATGCATGGAAAATCCCACCAGCTCTATATTATCTGTGTCATCGTTCAGCCACGACTCTGTGAAACATAAGATATTACAGTTTTTAATGTCCCGATGGTAGGATAATCTTGATCGTCGGTCATCGATTTTATTTTCCAATGATTGCACGTTGGCCAATAGAACGGATGGCAGTGGGAGTTTACTGCTTGCCTACGAATTCTCAGAAGGCAGCCCGACATCCACCCCCTTATTCTCTGTCTTTTCTTCACACAAATTACGGGGATTTGGGTCTGTTCCCATTAAAGAAAAATTAATAAATTCTTACAGTTCGAGGTGAGTAATCACTGTTCTGATGTCCAGAAGTTATTTTCAGTCATAAGAGACCGTAGCAACAACATTATGTACAAAATAAGTTAAAAAATGAGTTACAAACAACGTGAAAAAAATTAATAAATAGCACAGTTGGTTAGAAGTACGTAAAACGTCAGCCATCCAATAGGCGGTGTCAGAGGAAAGCCCATAAAATTGTCAGAGACTCCAGTCACACAAGTTATAGACTGTTTTCTCTGCTACCGCACGGCAAGCGGTACCGGAGCGCCAAGTCTAGGACCAAAAGGCTCCTTAACAGCTTCTACCCCCAAGCCATAAGCCCGCTGAACAATTAATAAAATCGCCACCGGACAATTTACATTGACCCCCGCCCCCTCCCTCTCCATTTGTTTTGTACACTGCCACTACTCGCTGTTTATTATCTATGCATTGTCACTTCACCCCTATCTACATGTACAAATGACCTCTAACATGTACCCCCGCACACTGACTCGGTACCCGTGCCCCCTGTATATAGCCTCATTATTGTTATTCTTATTGTGTTACTTTTTATTATTACTTTTTATTTTAGTCTACTTGGTAAATATTTTCTTAACTCTTCTTGAACTGCACTGTTGGTTAGGGGCTTGTAAGTAAGCATTTCACGGTAAAGTCTACACTTGTTGTGTTCGGTTTGATTGTCTTCGGTTTGATAAAGTTTTATTTTATTTTATCCCCTCCGGCGCCAATATTGGTATGACCAAGTGGCCTATGGCCTCATCATTGCAGTCTGTCTTAGATAAAAGGTACAGTATAATGAAATCGATTGACTCTGAACACAAAACAGAAAATGCAAACCCATTTAATTCAGCATATAATATGTTAATAGGATTAAAACTTGTACCTTTACAAGAGAGAGAGCGAGCGAGCGAGAGAAAGAAACCAATCAGGGAGAGATTGAGTGAGAGAGAATAGAAGGCAGGCAGCATAGTTGGATTCTTTGCATTGTTGCATGTGCTGTGTGAGTAGAACAGATGTGATTTATTGTAGTAATACAGAGCATTGCTTACATGAGGCCTGGCCCAGTATCTGAGGAGCTCTGCTGTGCTCCATCCTAAACATTAAACTTTTAGACATTTAAAACCAGAGACACACCACACTAAACAATGCCACTACAAACACTGTCAGTGCCATTGCAGAGTATGAAACAGAATCCAGGTTTAAGAATGCATTACATTATACATTCAGGAACTTGAGGTCAGATTCTAGCAGGCTAGCAATTCAAAACAGAACATAGATTGTTTTTTGTCAATTGGTGGTCACATACAATAAGAGACAGTCTCTCTCCCGAACTGCCCATAACACTTTCAAAGTGAGATCGTTCTTGGTGACCATTTTTTATCATTGTGTTGTTATATTTTCATTAGGTTTATTTTTGGCGAAGCAAGTAACTATTATAACTGTATTATACTCGACTCCACCAATGACTAACGAGACACTAAACTTCTCAGGTGGCCTTTAGCCAATCATGTCTCCCTCTCTTTCTTTCTCTTTCTGGCCCCCTCTCTCTCCATTCCCAGCAGTAATTCCCACTGTTCATGACTCTATCCAGGTGCTTGTTGCTCAAGAGAGAATTGTTAAGTATCAATTTCCTGTGTCATCTTTATAGGTTGTATTTCTTTGTCTGCTCTGTGGTGTGTAACGGAGCGAAGGAGAGCATCACTCAGGTAGATGGATGATAATAACTCACCTGCTCATCCATCTCAGGATTTGACTTCCTGGTTGACCAGGCAACTGTTACTGTCATATTAAAGCAAGATCAATTACATTTTAAATGCACCCCAGTTAAGGACAATCTGTGACAATAAAAAAGGTAAAGCCACTGACAAAAGTGTGTCAGACAGTACAGGACAGGAGTGCTCAGAGTAAACAGAGAGTGTGACCTACTGTACTTGTCCTGTGGTCCTGTGGGGCTCAGTTGGTAAGCGCCTTGCAAAATAGCAAAGCCAAGGTTGTAGGTTCAAGTCCCAGAGGCATCAGGTACTGTAAAAATTGCTTTGGTTAAGAGCATATTCTGACTGGCATTTATATCTGCCACTAGAACAAATTGGACAGTTAAATTAAGTTATAATCACACCAGTCATCATGAATAAATGTCAACATGTTGATCGCCAGTGATCTTTCAGGAAGGACAGTAGATATGATGGAAAGACCAAATGGCTTCATTATACAGCTTCAAAATCAACACATTCTATGGTAAAACATGAAATGAAAAACCCAGCCCTTTGTGTTACAAGAATTTGAAAACTATTATTTTCCACAATAAAGGTATTAAAAACGGCTTTGTCTTCCTTTTCTCATTCTATTTCCCACATTGAATTGTGTGATTGTGGACAGAGAATGTGCTGCTATGATGAACACACCGACACACACACACATTTCCGTTAGTAGGTGCTCCGGAAAGAAACAGACAAGTGTGCACAGCAGCTTGTGGGGAAAGGAGATGATGGAGGCTTTTTTGTCATGATGTTTGGGATACTGCTAGCTGAGAACCTCTCTGGGGTCCGAGGATCTGTGAAGCATCATACATACATATTGTTGTGGAGCATCAGGATGTATAGATATTATTGTGGAACACCAGGATGTATAGATATTATTGTGTAGCACCAGGATGTATAGATATTATTGTGGAGCACCAGGATGTATAGATATAATTGTGTAGCACCAGGATGTATAGATATTATTGTGGAGCACCAGGATAGTATTTAATTTGTGTGGAAGCACCAGGATGTAAATAGATATTAGTGTGCACCAGGATGTATAGATATTATTGTGTGACACCAGGATGTATAGATATTATTGTGGAGCAACCAGGATTGTAATAGGATATTATTGTGGATACACCAGGATGTATAGATATTATTGTGGAGCACCAGGAATGTATAGATATTATTTGGGACACCAGGATGTATAGATATTTATGTGTAGCACCAGGATGTATAGATATTATTGTGAAACACCAGGATGTATAGATATTATTGTTGGAACACCAGGATGTATGATTCATTGTGGAGCACCAGGATGTTAGATGTTATTGTGGAGCACCAGGATGTATAGATATTATTGTGGAAGCACCAGGATGTAAGATATTATTGTGGAAACCAGGAATGTATAGATAATTATTGTGGAACACCAGGATGTATAGATATTATTGTGGAACACCAGGATGTATAGATATTATTGTGGAACACCAGGATGTATAGATATTATTGTGGAACACCAGGATGTATAGATATATTGTGGAGCACCAGGATGTATAGATGTTTTGTGGAGCACCAGGATGTATAGATATTACTGTGGAACACCAGGATGTATAGAATGTTATTGTGGACACCAGGATGTATAGATATTACTGTTGGAACACCAGGATGTATAGATGTTATTGTGGAGCACCAGGATGTATAGATGTTATTGTGGGACACCAGGATGTATAGATGTTATTGTGGAGCACCAGGATGTATAGATATTATTGTGGACACCAGGATGTATGATGTTATTGTGGAGCACAGGATGTATAGATGTTATTGTGGAACACCAGGATGTATAGATGTTATTGTTGAGCACCAGGATGTATAGATATTTTGTGGAACACCAGGATGTATAGATATTATTGTGGAGCACCAGGATGTATAGATATTACTGTGGACACCAGGATGTATAGATGTTATTGTGGACACCAGGATGTATAGATATTATTGTGTGCACCAGGATGTATAGATATTATTGGTGGAACACCAGGATGTATAGATGTTTATTGTGGAGCACCAGGATGTATAGATTTATTGTGGACACCAGGATGTATAGATGTTATTGTGGAGCACCAGGATGTATAGATATTATTGTGGACACCAGGATGTATAGATGTTATGTGGACACCAGGATGTATAGATATTACTTGTGGACACCAGGATGTATAGATGTTATTGTGGAACACAGGATGTATAGATATTATTGTGGAGCACCAGGATGTATAGATGTTATTGTGGGCACCAGGATGTATAGATGTTATTGTGGAACACCAGGATGTATAGATGTTATTGTGGAGCACCAGGATGTATAGATGTTATTGTGGAACACCAGGATGTATAGATGTTATTGTGGAGCACCAGGATGTATAGATTTATTGTGGAACACCAGGATGTATAGATGTTATTGTGGAGCCCAGGATGTATAGATATTACTTGTGGAACACCAGGATGTATAGATGTTATTGTGGAGCACCAGGATGTATAGATATTATTGTGGACACCAGGATGTATAGATATTACTGTGGAACACAGGATGTATAGATGTTATTGTGGAGCACCAGGATGTATAGATATTATGTGGAACACCAGGATGTTAGATGTTATTGTGGAGCACCAGGATGTATAGATGTTATTGTGTGGAACACAGGATGTATAGATATTATTGTGGAACACCAGGATGTATAGAGTATCATTGTGGAGCACCAGGATGTATAGATGTTATTGTGGCACCAGGATGTATAGATTTACTGTGGAACACCAGGATGTATAGATGTTATTTGTGGAACACCAGGATGTATAGATATTACTGTGGACACCAGAGATGTATAGATGTTATGTGGAGCACCAGGATGTATAGATGTTATTGTGGAGCACCAGGATGTATAGATATTACTGTGGAACACCAGGATGTATAGATGTTTTGTGGAACACCAGGAATGTAAATAGATATTATTGTGGAACACCAGGATGTATAGATATTATTGTGGAACACCAGGATGTATAGATATTATTGTGGAACACCAGGATGTATAAGATTATTGTGGAGCACCAGGATGTATAGATATTATTGTGGAACACCAGGATGTATAGATATTATTGTGGAACACCAGGATGTATAGATATTATTGTGGAGCACCAGGATGTATAGATATTATTGTGGAACACCAGGATGTATAGATATTATTGTGGAGCACAGGATGTATAGATATTATTGTGGAACACCAGGATGTATAGATATTATTGTGGAGCACCAGGATGTATAGTATTATTGTGGAACACCAGGATGTATAGATATATTGTGGAGCACCAGGATGTATAGATATATTATTGTGGACACCAGGATTATAGACTATTATTGTGGAGCACCAGGATGCATACATACAGTTGAAGTCAGAAGTTTACATACACCTTAGTCAAATACATTTAAACTCAGCTTAGTGATCCCCTAAAAAGATCGCTGCAGGCCTCAACACGTATATCACATAGCTGCTTACACTGCTCGGGTGGGCCCCACTGAGATCCTCACCAGTGTACAGATCGCCCAGCTTTAACTGCTCAGCCCCACACTGCATTAAAGGCCGGCTGTGACCTCTCTGGTTGGCGGTGACAGTTATCTGTCATCGCACGGTTAATTCCCAGAGCTCCCAGGGTCGAGAGATGACACATAAAGAGTCTTTGACAGTGTTCCTGGGTTAGACCAGGGCCTCATCCTCATCGTGTCAATGTCAGCACCATCACCACTGCAGCATCATTACCGACCACTGTCAGCAAGGTGTGTGTGTGTGTGTGTACGTGTTTGTGTGTGGTGTCAGCAGGGTGAGGGGTCAATACAAACCTATAGGAGATGATCCCATCCGGCATCAACCACCACTGATCCCTGGGCCTCAGCAGTTCAGCTCCTCTATTGACGAAGATGCACAGGACATCACTGACATCAGAGGATGGAGGAGAAAACTAATTAGCAGTATGAGTCAATCAATAATCCCTGGGGGGGGGGGGGGGCTACTGGTTTGTTTTATTCCAATTTTATTTTTTAAGCTTGAATCTTTCCCTTCTCCATTCTGAACATGAGCCCAGATTGTTTATCATCACCTGTCCCTGTCCCTGTGTCTGTTTTGGGGATACAAGCTGTTGAGAGGGAGACTCCAGATTACTTGTTTTTCTTCCTGAGGTCTATGTGATAATATCACCTGTTGCCAGGAAGTGTACAACCACTTGTATTTACGCTACTGAAAAGACGGTTGCACTTTTCTTGTAAAAAAAAATATTTTAATCTATTTTTAATTCGTCCAGTGGCTACTGGGATCATTATTATTTTTCATTCAAAAATTACATGTATTTCCATAAAAGGAAAGTAGAGATGCTCCTACCCGTTTYTTTTCTTTATATCCCTGCAAACCCCTTTCCTCCTCCCTCTGATGAAAGCCATTAGTGAAATACCATTTCTAATATCTCCACACAGGTCTGCGATCAACTGAAAACAAATTTATATTCAGGCGGTAAACAGAACGAGTTTTATTTATTGAGTGTAGGGGAGAGAAACAAGCTAGCGCGTGAACCCTGAGTAACCTCGCGAGCTGACAACAAGATGGATAAGTGTAGCATGCAAATGCGCGGAGGGAAGGAATATATCGCACTCAGTCATTCAGCTCATCGCTGCCTGTAGAATTCCATTACCTCCCCCAGCTGCGACCGGCTTTCTGGGCTGTAGTCTATAGAACCTTGTATGCCGTTATAGGCCTAAATAGTTGATTATTTAGAATTGCTTTGTAATTACTGTTGTGGATAAATATTATGTGATCAGGTTAGTAATATGGTCTTTGATAGAAAATAATGTTATATGTGATAATAATAATTTAAACAAAAATGCAGATGACAAATACAATGAATAACAAGAAAACAAGAACAGCATAGTAACAATGATATATGCTTTATAATAATCATAATAATACGATAATTAGTAGGCCTACAATAATACAAATAAATAAACCATTACTTTATTGCAATGTTGGTGTACCGGTATATGTTATATTACACACACTCAAGACTATCCACAAATAAATTTGAAGGAGAAAAAAACWAAAGTTTTGTGGCATCCCCACCTACTTCGGTCTCACCCAGTCAATATCTGGAGCCCAACAGACATGATTACTTTATCATTAATAACGTTGTAATTATCTTTATTTCTAAACATCCTTCAATTAATGCTAAATACAATTGCGTCATTTGTTCAGGAGCTCATACTAATGTGTTTTCTCATGTTATGTGAATGTGGTGGTATAGTTTTTTCTATGTAATCTGAACAGATACAAATTTAATGTAAAGGGCAATTAAACAGGTTTAGCTCTGCTTATAGTACAATGAAATGAGGATACGCGTCCAGGAATATACACGTAACTATGGGAATTATACCGGCTGAACAAAATGGAATATAAAGTTTGTTGTTGTATTCCTTTATTTATTGAATTAGCACTTTTACAATTTCCATGCCACGTCTCGAAAAATGAAAATAAACTTTACTGTCGAGAAAAAGACTTAAAAAAGACTGGAATAGTAAAGATCTAGTCCTATTTATCTGAAATAACAGYATTGAGTGTGCAATATTGACATAGTTAGATCATTTATAGTTACTAACTTTATATTAGTTTAACATCCCATTTCATTAAGTAAACTGTGTAGGGGCTACATAGCTAATTGTCGATAATTGGGAACCCAAACCGGAACGTGCATGTCCACCTGTCACCACCGATGTTCCTAGTTACTACTATTTACAGTTTCGATGCCAGTGGGTCGCCTAGCGGTTAAGAGCATTGGGTCAGTAACCGAAAGGTCGCTGGTTCGACTCCCCGAGCCGACTAGGTGAAAAATCTGTCGATGTGCCCTCGAACTAGGCACTTAACCCTAATTGCTCCTGCAAGTCGCTCAAGATAAAAGCGTCTGCTAAATGACTAACATGTAAATGTCAGTGAAGAGCTCAACAGCCGCGGTCACGACCTTTGAACCCATTAAGTGTGTCTTTCACATGACCTTTAGCCCTGCACTGATCACGGCCTCTGCTGCTGAAGAAACCATAATCGCAGGATAATTGTGTACGAGACTAATGTCAATAACTAGTCTGGATTCCCTTAGTCTATTATATTTTGAGGGTTTTTGTATAATGAACGGCTTAGGCCTATATTCTTATTGGCAAACATTTAAATCCAGGACCTGCTAACAAATATTTMTATTTCATTACTTGGACCTTAAAACCAGTTATAAAAAAGATCTAGCCCTAATCGTTTATAACTGATAACAACAAAGCTGGCATGATAGTCACAAAGTTGGTAGATCACCGCAGGCCTGCAGCACTGTGTGGTACAGAAAAACATACCACAGCTGACGTAATCTTACCGGTGCCTGTTTTAAAAACGAGCAGTGATACTTTGATGAAAGCCAGACTTCAGAAGCGTCGGTCCATCGTCTTAGCAAACTTGACTTACTTGCTTCTCCATATCCCAGTCCTATATGATGACCAAGTACCTCTTCTATGTCCATCTAATGTGTAAATTCTACTCATTTAAACAGCCCTGTTTGAGAAAAGAAAGTTACCATGAATGATGGGGACTAAACAGCTATTGTCTGCTGTACTGGAGTCCATTAATTTGACCACCTGAAATTAGTCTACAACTTGATTGGCTTGGTTAGTCAGTGTGTTGTCCCCGGTGGATGACATAGATGTCCATCTATTGGCCAAGACCAAGAGGGCACGTCATCTCCATCAATCAGAGATCGAATTTCTCCAGGGCATGTCCCTCTGACTGTCTATGGTCGCTATCTCGGTCATCCATGCGTTGTTGGGTGTTAGCTAGAGGCCACCCGTCCATGAGTCCTATAACCGTTTGACCGATCCAACGATTATGCGTAGGTGATAATGAATTTGTATCAAGAGTTAACGTGCGATGGGGAGAGTAGCGCTCTGTTCGCAGGGGGACACCGACCAGGGGAGGTCAGGATAGGTGACTTGGACCAGATCATTTCTCCAGAACTTGGAGCTGGCAATGAGGGTAACTCTTTATCAGAGGGTGACCCGGGATATTCATTACAACACAGTTACCCGTCTTTCTCCGGTGCCAATTCTGCAACCGACTGTACGGTAACTCAGCTCCCAGTCTACTCAGGCTCGAGCAGCTCTCCTCTGACACAGAGTCAGGGCTTTTCAACCACGCCACCGGCCTGCCTTCACTACTCTCGTCTCCCCTCCTACCTCCGGGTGCAGGAACACGACTTCCCCGGACTTGGATACTCCTCTTCCACACACATCACCGGGACTGAGGCGCTGGCGCACGCAGAATTCGGGTCTATAAATGCGCACATTAAAATCTACACTCATGATGGGTCTAATGTTCACTTTGCTGTTGTGAACAGTAGCTCTCACTCCGAGCCCAATTGTAAGGTAGCTGAACTAAGTCACAGGAGCAAAGCTTTTGATTGGATGAACGTGAAGAAGAGAAGTCAAGCTCGGACGGGTAAGTTTTGGAGTTTACATTTCCATTTGGAAAGACAATAAGCATCTTATTGACAAACTACTTTTTAAACATTGTATTTATTGTTGATACGAAAACCAATAGCACCTATAACTTTTAGTAAACTGCCATTCATTCATCAACATAGCCTACTATTGGAAAGTATACATTTTAATGTGCCATATTCACAATTCAGTATGAAGGACAGTGCTGTGCTGTGAGAAACGCAGACTAGGCTACTGTGCTACGGGCAACAAAGTGTGACGTGTTCGAGCGTGGATGAAGTTTCGTAAAGTCGCTCAACATCATCAACAACATTTTTTTTAATAAGAAAATGATACATTTGGATGCATGTAGCCTATTTTTCAGCAAGTGATGGCTCAAAATGTACAAATACATGCATACTTGTGAATTTACCTTTAACAAAACTTCCAGTAAAAATATTAATATGATAACTGTAATACTTACAATTCCTGAATCAGCCTACTACAATAACCATATGTGACAATTGAACTATGTATTCTACCCGGATTGGGATAATCGGAATGGACTGGGATACGGGCAGGGGAGGCTGGGCGAGGTGTACATGGTTATTATACAGTATAGGCCAACTTTCCTCTCTCTACCTATTGGGCACAGAAAAAGGATGGAGATATTTCCCACACTAGAACACAATAGAAGGGAATAAAATAAAATAATAGAATAGAATAGAATGAAATATAAAAGCTATCCATGTGCTTTGCTTTCACATCACTGTGCTCTGACAATGCAATATTGCCTGAGCATGCAGTGTGCAATGCAGCTAATGTTAAGTTTAGCCAAACTCACTCCCTATAACGTTAGTAACATTAGAGCTCTCTGCTTATTGATTATCTGTCTGTACAGTAATGAGAGCCTTGTGTATTGATCTCAGTGCCCAGCACCTTTACATGTGTCCGTTTAAACATAATCATTGTCACATATCATCAGTCCACCAACATCTCATGAGCCTTTAGTGTGACATTCAGCATAAACGTTCTGATTTCACAGAAATTAGATCATACAACTCATGTAGAATACGTGGTATATTTCAAAAAATACCTTGAGCATCTTGACTTTGCCCAGTAAAAGTAATTTCTCATCCTGACAAAGAGACGTCGTCTCACAAGACCTCACAGCACAATATCTAAATCTGAGTATCCAGTGTGAGGTGAAAAGGGAAAACTGTGAGCTCACAGCCTTCGGTAGCAATTTCATCTCAAACACATTTGAATAAAGAGATGCTTTATTGGGGTGRTATGGACCGAATAGAGATCCTTCTGTCTGGTTCTATGTGCAATCTGGGCCTGTATTCACAAAGTGCCTCAGAATAGGAGTTCTGATCTAGGATCAGTTTGCCTTTTTGACCACAATTAATACAAATGATATGGACAGGGCGAACGCTTCATGAATAAGGGCTCCAGAGTTTGAAGATGACATGGATGTCTTCTTTGTTGTCTGTCTCAGAGACATAGAATACAGTAGAACAATTAATGCTATCGACGTTTATCAGTTGGTACCAGGCTGACAGTTCATATAGTCACCACATATGTCTTCATTTATATTGATTGTTTATGTTGCTTGCCAGGACTGGTATCAATGTCCTCTAGCCAGCGTTCTAAGCTATCATACAAACAGCTGCAAAGATATTGATATAGTATCTGTAAGGATGATTTCCAGGGTTGGAGTAGATCTCTTTAGCGCTACATTGTTAGCAGTAGTATGATTAGTGACAACAGCAGCAACGTTTCAGGGGGGTATATTAGTCTTGGCACGAAGCAAAGCATCCCTATGTTCTCTCTTGCATAAAGGCCTACCACCCCTCTGCCTCTTGATCTGCTGGTACAATGTATATACTCCCAGTGTGTCATTCTTCGATTATGCTCTGACAGCACCTGAATTACTGTGGGCAGGATGTCCAGATGGCTGAGGCAATGTGTATCGATCTCTCTCTCTCTCTCCTTATCTTCTTCTCTTCTCTCTCTCTCTCTCTCCTTATCTTCTTCTCTTCTCTCTCTCTCTCCTTATCTTCTTCTCTTCTCTCTCTCTCCCTTATCTTCTTCTTCTCTTCTCTCTCCTTTATCTTCTTCTCTTCTCTCTCTCTCTCTCCTATCTTCTCTTTCTCTTATCTCTCTCTCTTTATCTTCTTCTCTTCTCTTCTCTTCTTCTCTTCTCTCTCTCTCTCTCTCTCTCTCTCTCTTCTCTCTCTCTCCTCTCTCTCTCTCTCTCTCTCTCTCTCTCTCTCTCTCTCTCTCTCTCTCTCTCTCTCTCTCTCTCTCTCTCTCTCTCTCTCTCTCTCTCTCTCTCTCTCTCTCTCTCTCTCTCTCTCATCTCTCTCTCTTCTCTCTCTCTCTACTTCTTTCCTCTCTCTCTCTCTCTCTTTCTTCTCTTCTCTCTCTCTCTCTCTCTCCTTGGCTGGGAAGGCCTCGACTCTGCGGCTTGCCCTGGCTTTGCTGGCTGGCTATTTCTAAAGCGTGCAAGTCATTCCTCAAATATTTTCATTTTACGCCTTCTGGCCAGCGCCAATTTCTATTATCTTAGACGTCATTAATCAGAATGTGATTATCTATTCATGAGAGCCAAAGCGCTTATTTACTTACTGTACTGTTTTGTCTGTTTGGGTTTTTTCATATTCACTATTGGCTACTGCACTCTCATTTCAGGTTAGGTTTGGTAGCCTCTGTATATGTAACCTGTCTCTGACATGTCTAAAACATGGATGTCAACATTTATCATATGAGCTTTCTGTTCTCTCTGATATAGGCCCTGTTAGATAGCCTATACCTGTACTGTGATGTACGTTATTACATCCAACACCTGTCCTCGTGGTACAGATACAACAGTATCAGGAACTTCACAGCTGAATGTTTGGCACAAGAGCATGTGAATGTGGCGCTACAACCAAGTTCCCCCCGCGCAATCATCTACTCCAGTTTATAGATGTTAATACACTTAACCAATTAACTGAATTAACCTATTTAATATATGTTTTATAAGTAATTGTGATTGATATAAACCGGTAGTGATTGATATAAACCGGTAGTCATACATTTTGTACTGTCTATATTTTATGGCTGGGTTACTTCATTGAATTCAACCGATATATTTATACTATACCTGTGTTTTAACTGTCTTTTCAGCCAAGATGCACATGGCCTGTGGATTAAGTATAGTCGCTCCGGGCGTCAGTATGGACAGAGGAGGTGGAGGTAACCACAGCATTCCCACCGATGGGCATCATATTACCGCTAACGGGGTACTGAGGACCAATTTCACCACCAAACAGCTCACGGAGCTCGAGAAGGAGTTCCACTTCAACAAGTACCTGACGCGAGCCAGACGCGTGGAGATCGCGAGCGCCCTGCAACTGAGCGAAACGCAGGTGAAGATTTGGTTCCAGAACCGGCGAATGAAACAGAAGAAATTAATGCGCGAGGGCCTTCTCCCGGTGGCCCCTCCCGTGTCCTCAAGCTGCTCAGAAAGCTCACGCTCCAACAGCCTGGACACTTATTCCTCTCCTGGACAACTGGAACCGACCTCATGCTCTCCCAAACACCTGCCGCCCCTTAACACTCAACTAGAGGAACTGTCTCATGCATTACAAAACAGGGTGTGTAATAGTGGCAGACAGTATCATCAACATGCAGGTTCTTTGATTCTCCATTAGGAGGAATTTCTTCCTAATTGGTTAATCAGGGTCATGTTGTTTTTCACAAAAAAACACGGAAAGCAGGGTAAGTTTTGTGAACTCCAGAATGTGTTATTGTAAGTGTTTAAGTCAGTGATTCCTCATTTTAGAGGCGCATATAGGCCTACCTGAGACTTTTAATTGGAGTAGCCTATTCAAGAGGACATTTGAGTTGCGCTCGCTTGTCAGGTGAAATAATATAATGATTATTGCACTTTATGAGTTTATACCAAATAACATAACTTTATTCAGACAACCAATATTATTATAGTAATTGTGTATTTAGTAGGCCTACTTAACTTATTGATTTAGTTATTTATTGTCTCTTGCATGTCATTAAAGCATCACTACATTAACGTTGTGGCCAGCTCTTTCTTCGGAACAGCCTACTTAAAATGTTCTTGACTAAAAAGTCTACATTTCCGTCAGGGTTTATCTTGTTTTAAAAGAATATCCAATTCATTTTAAATTTTCCAGTGAGTTTCAAGGACCGCATAAGGCTGAAAGCTATTTCCAAAATAATTTCTGTCAATAGTCGATCTAAAGTAAATGTATTTTGTTTATACACATTTTGAATAACTTAAACGTTATTTGAATTGTATTATGTTATATTTACCTATTTCATGTTCTTGAATATGAATAATTCTTGCATTTATTTTTCTTTCTCTATTCAACATTGTTGGTTCCTCTCTCTCTCTCTCGTTTCACTTTCACCCGTTGTATTTCTATATCTCTTAATGGTTTTAATTATCCCGCCAGCACTGAAGGATTCATGTGGTAATTGACTGATAGATCTCTTGACTGGCAGGTTTAATGCATTGATCAAAGTTAATCATACCATTTGAATCAAATATTTGAACGCATTTCAACGGAACTGCAAGTGCAAATGATTGTAGAATCCTTTTTCCTAAACGAGTGAGCTATAGCCTTATCATAAACATATTTCAGAAAATAAGAATCCACTTCTGAATACTTTTTACTGTTTGAACAGTCATGGCTCGACGATAAACCGCTCTCTAAACTGTCATGTTCTCTTATAAATTAACACATGAATTGCCTGGGCACGCACGACACCTCTGAAATGCATTCGGTAGAGTTTCGTTTAATGCCTCATAAAAACGTTATTAATGGTGTAACAGGTTATCCGGGGTGTTAATATATAGGACTTATAGCTAAATGTCACCTTTAAAACCACACAAGGGATAAACCATTTTTCTGTTGAAATATCGAATACGCTCCTAATTTAATTTAGTAGATTAGTTTTTGTGTGTTATTTATCACCAGTAAATGTGGTGCAGGGCTGAAAATTACAAAACAATTGGAAACACGGAATTGCTTCATTTACTTGGTGTAAACTATTGGCCTACTTACCAATGCCTTCATTTAAATGAAATGCAAGTGTAGACAATTGTACTTGTATTTTGGGATTTTCAATACATAGTTTTACATGAATGAATATGCCACTATTGTAGAGTTATTATGGACACATGCACATACGTTTGTGCAAGTCATGCTAATGTATGCAGTTACTCCAGAGTTCAACTCTGACCCGGTGACCTTCAACATGCCTACAGACGACAGTGACCTGGTCAGTGAGTCAAGGAGAGAAATATGATCCTTCATCTGGGTGACCTCAGAGGCTCACAAGCTTTTTGGCTTTTTCAACAAGGAAAAAAACTTTTGTTCAGGACAATATTTCATCCAGCATTGAAACGGCCCGAGAAGAATAGTATTCTATAGCCTGATACTAGAGCACTATTCATTTTACTATAATTATGGATCTGTTACGATCATGCTTATTATTTGATAACATTCAATTTTGTAGTCCTCCATTGCATTTAATTTCTTATTAAATTGTTATGCAACAATTTCATATGGAAATGATGTATTCAGTAGGCTCCTCCATTGCATGTCAACAGTTAATCGACAAAAACGTATTGCCTCCTTTGTCAAATAATTCTGCCAAAAGTGCTCCCTACAGCCATTTTTTTAGTTAATTAGTTTTCACCTACAAGAACTTGAAAAAACAATGAAATATACAGACTTAATTCATAAAGCTGAAGTCTAATGCCTTTAATGCCTCATGACCTCAGAAAGATGAGCTTGGATGAATCAATGGGAGGATAACTGTGCAACCTCAGGCAGTGCACTGTACCAAATGTATTTTTATATTTTACACAGTAATTTAAAGTAATTTAAATACACACCATTAGTTTTGCTTCCTGCAATAATACACGATGACCATATTAGGAATGCTATAAGGAATTCGTTTTTTTCAAACAAAGTTACAGAATGTACTCACTATTACAGTATAATGTTGATGATGATGATGATGTTTCTAATGTGCATGATAAAGATGATGATGATGATGATTTTGATGCACTGTTATTTGACTCAATTAGTGGATTTTAACCTTGTTTAATAAGCCCCCATATCTCCTGGACACAGAGGCACTGCACAGCTAGCAATAACTGGTTTTAAGCATCTGTACATATATCCTTGAGCTCCTGAAAACACCTTTCTAGTCGTCCTCTGACAGTTTCAGCATTGGGCTGCCTGCCTGTCAATTGATGAGAGCACCTTTGCAATTTTGTGTAGACTGACATTTAGTTTGAAACCATTCAACCATTGTTGTCTGATGGATCATTACTCCTCTTTCCTCTCTTTTCCCAAGATGCACAGCTCCCTCATCCCAGTGACAGCTCTGTCATGCACTGACACTAGTGTTAATAAGGGTTCAGAACTATTCAAAACGTGCATTGATGAGGTTGAACCCAGTCAAAACTTTTTATATTGCATAGTGAGTTCAAAACTTTTTATATTGCATAGTGAGTTCAAAACTTTTTATATTGCAAGCATTCAGAGACATATCTAAAGTTATACCATAAATCCTTGAGTTTTTCCGGGACCACATGGCTATAACAGGAGCCATGCAATTATTCTGGTTATATCGATATGGACACCTGTTCTCATGCTTACGAGCCCAATAGCATTAGACACCGTAACGCATAATGATTCAAAGGCATGTTGCATTACTTTTGCATTTACATGTGTAAGTGATTTCTTACTTGCTTTATTGTAATTAATTAATTCAGTAAACCTAGTATTAACGTAATGCATAATGTACATGCAATAAGTGTACTCTGAAATTAAATCAATATAAACATTTCATTGCTACTAATGAATTTAAATAAATACTGTGTTCCCGGGGTCTCTCTCTCTCTCTCTCTCTGCTATCCTATGTGTGCTTGACAATTGATTATTCAAAGCAGCGATAAACATACAACACCAATAATCATATGCACACACATGAACACACACACCCACACCACAGTTCTTGCTTCTCCTTTCCTCTTCTCCTCCTCCTCCAGGGACCAGGTGTTTGGGGACAGCTTACAGTCTCAGCGTATTTCTGTGTATAAAGAAAACAGCAGCACTCAGCACTTCTGGCTGCCGGACCAGGGAAATGTCCTCTTAGACAGGTCTGCGATCAAGTCAGCTCAAGGTAGAGGTAGAGCGAGGAAGAGAGAGGTAGAGCGAGGAAGAGAGAGGTAGAGCGAGGAAGAGAGAGGTAGAGCGAGGAAGAGAGAGGTAGAGCGAGGAAGAGAGAGGGAGAGCGAGGAAGAGAGAGGTAGAGCGAGGCCAGAGAAGGAGCTTATTCCTATGCAATAAACATGCAACCGTGACACAGTTTCACCTCTGTGTACACCCCTCCTTTTCTCTCTCTCTCCCTCCTCTCTCTCTCTCCCACCCTTTATCTTCCTCTCTCTATGTCTCTCTTCTTCCCTTGTTTCTACCTTGCTCTCTTTCTCTCTCTCCATCTCTACCTCACCTTTCCCCCTCGCTCTACTCTCTCTTCCTAGCTCTCCCTCTCTCCTTC
>NC_036847.1:28681711-28686104 GCF_002910315.2 Salvelinus sp. IW2-2015 | reverse complement strand
CTCTCTGCTCCCTGCCTCCGCCTCCTCTCTCCTGTCCGATGCATCTCCTGGTAGCCCGACCGCCCCACCTCCACTAGAGCTGCCAGGCCGCTCCCCTGCGTCTCTCCACTCTGCCTGCCCCGCACCCACCTCCACCCTGCTCCCCTCCTCTCGTCCCGGCTCCTGCTTGTCTCCTTAACTGCCTCGCCCCACTGCTCCCCTCCGTGCTCTCCCCTCACTCTCCCTGGCGGCCGCCGGCCCCGCCACCTTGCCCTGCGTTCCCCTCTTACTCTCGTCCCCTCCCGCATCTCCGTGCGTGCACCGGCGCCCACCTCCCTGCCTCCCCCTCCTCGTGCTCCCCTCCGTCTCGTGCCTTCTGCATCACGACCGCCAAGCATCACCTCCCTGAGCCTCCCTCCTACTCATACCGCCTCCTCATCTTCGACTCAATAGCCCGCGGCTCCCATCGCCTGCCCTCTGGACTCCCGCGTCCCTACAAATTACTTCAGTGCCACCCCCGCGCCTCAACTGAAGCGGTCCCGCTGGCCCTGCCTCCAAGTGCTCCTGTCAATCATCTCCTCTGCCGGCCGCCCCACACCTCCCTGCTCCCCTCCTCTCTCCTCTGTCCGCCGCCCCACCCCCTGCCCTCTCCCCTCTGCTCTCTCCCCTCCTCTCTCCTCTGCCCGCCCGCGCCCCCTCCCTGCTCCCCTCCTCTCTCTTGGTCCACCGCCCCACCTCCCTGCTCCCCTCCTCTCTCCTGTCCTCTCTCCTCTGCCTGCCGCCCACCTCCCTGCTCCCCTCCTCTCTTCTTGGTCCACCGCCCCACCTCCCTGCTCCCCTTCTCCCCCCTCTCTTCTTGTCCACCGCCCCACCTCCCTGCTCCCTCCTCTCTCCTTTCTCCTCGCCGCCGCCACCTCCCTTCTCCCTGTGCTACCCTCGCTCTTCTCCATATGTCTGAGAGCCTGTCATTAGGTAACTCCCCCGGGCAGCAGAGAAGGGGGGTCGACTTTAGTTCAGACAGAAATAGGCATTGCATGCTCATCTATATGTTTGTTTGTGTGTGGTGTGTGTGTTGTGGTGTGTGTGTGTGTGGTGTAGTGTGTGTGTGTGTTGTGTGTGTGTGTGGTGTGTGTTGTGTGTGTGTGTGTGTGTGTGTGTGTGTGTGTGTGTGTTGTGTGTGTGTGTTGTTTGTGTGTGTGTGTGTGTGTGTGTGTATACACTCTAAATACTGGTACCGGAAGTAAATGTTATTGCCTCATTTGAAAGTGAAAAAAATCTGAATCAAAATATTGATTATTTGTTTGAAATATTTTTATGCATCCTACAAAACCATCAATCCACAATCTAACAATTACTATCTATTAAAATGAATTCAAAAAAAAACTTTAGTGCTCCTTCATTACAACAGATAGACTAAAAGTATGTCTGATATCTTTAATGCAGCGTCAGCAACTCCTGTAGAGGCTTATTGTTTTGTTTCCCCAACTCACTTTATGCCTGTGTGCAATTTTTAAAAGGGCAATACAAAGCGCCAATGTAAACAGAGCTGTAGGATAGAGGTCAGTAGCTCCACACACACAATCTGCAGTGACATCCATTCATTTTACTGATGTGGTGTTTTCCTGAAGAGAGAATCCTTTCTGAGCCTGAGAAACTGTCCTCTTAGGCTCAGGCCAACCGCCCTGCTTATCTCATAGTCTCCTCGTGAAATCTGGCGGGAAATAACAGCTCAAGAATTCCTATGAATAAACATGCAACCGTAGACACAGTTTCACCTCTGTGTACACCCCCTCCTTTTCTCTCTCTCTCTCCCTCCTCTCTCTCTCTCCCACCCTTTATCTTCCTCTCTCTATGTCTCTCTTCTTCCCTTGTTCTACCTTGCTCTCTTCTTTTCTCTCTCTCCATCTCTACCTCACTTTCCCCCTCGCCTCTTACTCTCTCTTCCTCGCTCTTCTCCCTCTCTCTTCCTCGCTCTACCTCTCTCTTCTCGCTCTCCCTCTCTCTCTTCCTCGCCTCTCACTCTCTCTTCCTCGCTCTACCTCTCTCTTCCTACGCACTCTGCCCTACTCAATCTGCCTAGCAATCTGAGGTGGGGCGGCAGGCAGAGGAGAGAGGACAGGAGAGAGGAGGGGAGGAGAAGAGAAGAGAAGGGGCAGGTGCGGTTTGAGGACACTTTCTTTCAGATATGTCTTTGTGCCTCATCTGTGAATCATCCGTGCGTGCTGAATAGGAGCCCAGTTCATGAACCTTTCTCAATCAGGTCTGTGCCAGGCGTCAGCCACTGTTTTCGTTTCTTTTTCACAGAGTAGAGAAAAGAAAAATGATTTCCGTACAATCACGCCCCTGAACCTACGTTTTCCTGAGGAGACATAACAATACTACAATTATATGGACAAAATGTTTACACATGCAGTATTGTTTGAAACATTATACTCATTTCATAGTCCTTGGCTGCTTTTTAAACTAACATGTCTAAATGTTGAGATATTTTGTCATATACTCTAGGATAAGGATCAAATCCTGCCCTCTCTCTCTCTCAATTCAAAGGGTCTTTATTGGCAGTAAACAAAAGTGAGAAGAAACATATTTAACAATATCAACAAAAAACGATTAGAAATGAATAGTAAACATTGCACTAAAAAATATAAAGACATTTCACGTGTTATATTATCAACTATGTACAGAGTTTTAGCAGTGTACAAATAGTTGTAGTATGAATAGTGGGGGAAGATAAATAAACAGAGAAATATAGTGGTATTTAAATGTTGTTTGCGTTCCACTGGTTGCCTTTTTTCACAGGGATGCTGGCCCATGTTGACTCCAATGTTTCCCACAGTTTCAATTTGTCTGGATGTCCTTTTGGTGGTAGACCACTCTTGAAACACACAGGAAACTGATGAGCATGAAAAACCCARCAGCGTTGCCTGACACCTACTACCATACCCTGTTCAAAGGSACTTCAATCTTTTGTCTTGCCCATTCACCCTCAATGTACACTCAAACCTCAATGTACACTCAACCCTCAATGTACACTCAACCCTCAGTGTACACTCAACCCTCAATGTACACTCAAGCCTCAGTGTACACTTAACCCTCAATGTACACTCAACCCTCAATGTCCACTCAACCCTCAATGTACACTCAAGCCTCAGTGTACACTCAATTTTCAGTGTACGTGTCTAAAAGGTGGTCATACATTTGGTTAGGAAGTGCAGCTCAGTTTCCACCTCATTTTGTGGGCAGTGTGCACATAGCCTGTCTTCTCTTGAGAGCCTGGTCTGCCTACGGCGGCCTCKCWCAATAGCAAGGCTATGCTCACTGAGTCGGTACATAGTTAAGGATTTTCTTAATATTGGGTCAGTCACAGTGGTCAGGTATTCTGCCACTGCGTACTCTCTGTTTAGAGCCAGATAGCAATCACATTTGCTCAGTATTATATTTTATATATTTATTCAGTGTGTCAAATAGTTAACTTTTTCTTTCTCATGATTGGGTCTAATTGTGTTGCTGTCCAAGGGCTCTGTGGGGTCTGTTTGTGTTTGTGAAATGGCTGAGATGACTCTTCTCTAAGTTAATCTCTGTAAGTGGGGGCTTTGTGATGGAATGTGTGAGCATCGCCGCCTTTTAGGTGGTTGTCGAATTTAACAGCTCTTTTCTGATGTTGACCTCTAGCGGCTCTAGTCCTAATCAGGCTCTGCTAGCATTGTTTTGGGGGTTTGCATTGCACACAAAGTATATTTTTACAGAAATCTGTATGTGGAGCCTCAATCGGATGTTTGTCCCATTTTGTGAATTATTGGTTGGTGAGTGGACCCAGACTTCACAACCATAGAGGGAGATGGGCTCTATAACTGATTGCAGATTTTTTTGCCAGATTCTCTCTCTATGAGTGACTGACCCTCAGGGCTGGGGAGGTCAAGTGATACAAGGTCATTGGCAAGGTCATCTCCTCTGACTGGCTGACTTCTAAAAGCACTTCTGGTAGCAACCAATCATGTCCCTCTCGCTCTGACTCCCCCTCTACACACACACACGCACGCACGCACACACGCAAGCACGCTCACATACAGAAACACACACCCACACATACATGCTGCAGTATGTGTGGATGAAGATAGGTGTGTCTACAGTATGTGTGGATGAAGATAGGGGTGTCTGCAGTATGTGTGGATGAAGATAGGGTGTCTACAGTATGTGTGGATGAAGATAGGGGTGTGTCTACAGTAGTGTGTGGATGAAGATAGGGGTGTGTCTACAGTATGTGTGGATGAAGATAGGGGTGTGTCTACAGTATGTGTGGATGAAGATAGGGTGTGTCTGCAGTATGTGTGGATGAAGATAGGGGTGTGTACAGTATGTGTGGATGAAGATAGGGGTGTCTGCAGTATGTGTGGATGAAGATGCAAATTCCGTT
>NC_036847.1:28658854-28674245 GCF_002910315.2 Salvelinus sp. IW2-2015 | reverse complement strand
GCAACTCCACCCTCCCCCCCTTACCAATCTCCCCCACGAGCTCGACACTCCGCTCGTGTTCACGTGACGATGGTGAGCGCGGGTGTCAGTGATTGGATGATGGTGATGCTTTTAGTACCTGTTTAGAATGAAGCTGTCCACATAGCACTGTAATTACCCACCTCCCAGGCGGCAGCTGCCAACATTCATTTTCTGTTTTTGTACCTGATCTAGTGCAAGTAGATGGCTTCCTTCAGGTAGTGGGTGTGTGTTCAGTTACAGTTAGTAAAGATATAGTGTGTGTGTCTACAGTATGTTGTGGATGAAGATAGGGGTGTGTCTCAGCATGTTTGGATGAAGATAGGGGTGTGTCTACAGTATGTGTGGATGAAGATAGGGTGTGTCAGCATGTTTGGATGAAGATGGGGTGTGTCTACTAGCATGTGTGGATGAAGTAGGGGTGTGTCTACAGTATGTGTGGATGAAGATAGGGGTGTGTGCAGATGTGTGGATGAAGATAAGGGTGTGTCTGCCGTATGTGTGGATGAAGATAGGGGTGTGTACAGCATGTTGGATGAAGATAAGGGGTGTGTTCCGTTATCTTTCTCAAAATGTGTAGGTTTTCCAGAAATCCTGGCTGAAGGATTTCAGATGTTCTGCCTTTTCCCACCTGATTCTAGGAATCTTCCATCCTGGATTTCTGGAAAAACCTTGGTAATTTGGGAAGTTACCAGTATTTTGCAACCCTAGTGTGTGTACAGTATGTGGGAAGCTGTGTTTGTATTCTGGATTTGGGTGAAGCTGTATTTGTGTTCTGGACTTGGGTGAAGCTGTGTTTGTGTTCTGGATTTGGGTGAAGCTGTGTTTGTGTTCTGGATTTGGGTGAAGCTGTATTTGTGTTCTGGATTTGGGTGAAGCTGTGTTTGTCTTCTGGATTTGGGTGAAGTTGTGTATTTATTCTGGATTTGGGTGAAGCTGTGTGTGGGTGCAAATGGGTGTGTGTACAGTATGAAGATGTGTGTCTGTTGTGGATTACACTAAGGTCAAAAGGTCAATAGAATTCAGTAAGCCTATGCTGTATAGCCTGAGGCAAGTATGAACATTTCACTATGTACTGCATACATACAGTCGTGCCAAGGGGACCGGTGCCATAACATGACAATGAAACATACATAAGCAGCTCCTCGTTTGACCTATGGAAGGATCATAAATTGCCCATCCATAAATCCTAAATGAAGTAGCGTTTCAGCTCCGTTTTGGCCTGGACTTCCAGCGCCAGCCCCAGCTGGCTTGCCTGTCTCTCAGCTGCTCTCAGAGATGGGCAGTATTTCTGTTACATGTATTTGAAATAAGTATTTTAATTACTTCTGAGTTTTTTGTATTAAATTGGGCTGAACTACACCCCAATGTATTTTGTAAGAAGATGCTTTTGAAAGCTTTAATTTTGTATTTTGAAATTACAAAATACTTTTCTATACAATTTCTGTATAGCGGTTCACAATTTTGTGGCCCCCTTTCACCCTGCATTGGTATCAAATGTCTGGTGGCACTATGGAGTGATAAGAGAGTCTGCTAAATGAACTAAATATAAATGTATATGTAACAATGAACAATTGCAAAGCATTCTATGTATTACTCTAATGAACTCCGCGCCGAAACAAGGCCACTGACAATACCTCATGTGCTTTGCAGTTGTTCATTAAAACGTTAGGAAAATCTGCTCTTTCCATGACAGACTGACCAGGTGACCAACATATCACAGTCATAGCAAGTAAGAAGTTTCTGTAAGAGTTACTGAGAATGTTGTTGCTGTTCGGCTGGCTACTTGCAACAACAACAAAAAAGTATTTTAAAATACAAAATACATGTATTTTAATTAACTACAATACTTTATAAAAAAGATCTTATATTTTATTTTGATACATGGTTTTTAGGTTATTTGTAGTTGTATTTTGTAATTGTAATTTATGCCCATCCCTGCTCTCTCTCTACCCAGACACAGTGCCGAGCTGCGGGTATCAGTGTTGTGTATGAGCACCTTTCATCCAGAGCSCRSTTCTCACATAACTCAGTCTCCAAGCCTTTATCACCGCCTCATAAATAACCAGGCCATCGGCTGATAATGTCCACTTAATGCTTATTCAATAAACTCCAGAGTAAGAGGAGGTCTTTTCTCTCCCCACTCTATCCTCTGTACAGAAATATAAACAGTGCTGCTGTTAGATGAATGTGATGGGCAGGGCCTGGTTTCGTCTGGACAAAGACTAGGAGTGTATGGGCCCTGGTGATACTGTGTGCTTGTGTGTTTGTTTGTGTGTGTGTGTGCGTGTGCGTGTGCGTGTGCGTGTGTGTGCAGCTACTGTATAATACTACTGATGGCTGGGCTGCAGGTGTTTATGGGAGATAGCAGGGGAAGGTAATGAGGGGATGAGAGAGAGGAGTGAAAAGGGGATGACTGGATAACCTTGACTGATCACCTGAGAGAGAGACAGGCAGCACACACTAATGTTATAATGAGTTAACCCGTTGGTGCCTCACTGCCAGGGCCTCCTCCTCTCCTGTCCCTGATTATGTAGCCCATTCTCCTCTGACCCATTTGGAAAACCGATAGAGCATGATCAACATTTGGGGACATCTCAAATAGACTTGTCTTGCTCTTATATCTACTCAATCAATAGACGGATCTGTCAAAGATACTTTAGAATGCATTGGTGAAATCAACGAGTTAGTGGATCATATCTGAGACAGCTCCCGAGTGTACCAGTATGGTCTGTGAACAATGTTACAGGGTTACAGTAAACAAAGACAGAAGTACTCACAAAGGTCATCAGGGGGGAAAAAACAGTCTTCCGATGGAAGCTATTGTCATGGAGGAGTTGGGATCATCGTAAGCTTATCATTCTCAACCCTGCAGAGACAGACAGGYCAGGTTTCCCAAAAGCATCGTAAYACTGAGATCATCTTCATTCTACTGAAACCAAATGGACGAAAGATGATCTTAGTGCTATGATGCTTTTGGGAAACCCAGCCCTGATTGACAGACGGGCCAGACAGACAAGCCAGAGAGACAGGCCAGACAGATAGGCCAGATTGACAGACAGGCCAGACAGACAGGCAGGCCAGATTGACAGAGAGACCAGAGCCGCCAGATAGATAGAAAGACAGACAGGCCAGACAAACACAGACAGACAGACCAGACAGCGATGGTTCTGGACTGAATGAGAGGATTTATTGTGATCCATGAGACATCAATCTGGGTGCAGCTGGGCTTGGAGCAGCAGCTGGGTACAATGGGGACACTGGGAAGGAGTGAGTGTGTGTGTGTGGGAGGGGGTGGTTATATGATGTAGTGTGGACATTCAGTCTGCCAGGTGAAGGGGGGGTGGGGGGGGGGCCAATATGATGAGGCACAAGAGGTCATACTGTTCCGACCCATAACTAGCCTACGGATATTGTTGCACTTGCTTTGTCTAGGGTTCCTAGGCCTAGTTACATGGTCTGTAACCTGAATGAATGTGTTCATTTATGTGAGAAATCAGTGTAAATACGCCTAACTGTTGAATGTACATGTGCCCAGAGAGACAGCAACCTTACCTTGGTCGAGGGCCAGCTCTGTCTCTCTTGAACTCTTGGTCGGCCAGTCCAAGCGTATAATTATTTGTTCGGATGGTGACGAAACATAAATATGTACAAAAAAGAAAACTACCAAAAGCCTGCCCCCCMAAAAAATACGTCCTAACACTAACCTTCCCCCCATATCATAACAATACTGATGGACAGGCAATATAATATAATTAAAGTGGAACTGACAGCATTTGAACTACTTTGTAGATATGAAACACACACAAAATCATAATATTAGTAAAAAATATAAAATTCCCAGTTTATGCTACAAAACCAACTTTAGAAGAGGTTTTAAGAATTGGTTCTATTTGACTCAACATTCCATGATGTACACTAAGGTATTGTTGGCAGAATAGATGGATGCAGTTCAATGCATGATTAATATAATTCACCAATACATTTCTTGGAAGTCCAAAAAATATTGCTATCAGGTTGTACATCACAGCTGGCCTGATACATTGTTTGCTGCCTTCATTCGAATGGACGGTTTCAGTTTCAACGGGTCAATATTTTGGACAAAAAACAGACAGATGTAGGCTGGGAATGTCAATACAATCAAACTAGCCAGGGCAATGATCACAATTCAGTCATAACGTGGCTAATAGGATAGCGTATCTATTTATGTAGCATGCTAAAAACACGGAGCCTAATGATAGCTAGATCGCTAGCTGTTAGGCGAACGTCATTTGGAGGAGTGGGTGAGTGACTGACTTTTTCCCCTCATATCATTTYCCGGTGGCTATACACAGCTAGAGATGCAGGTGTCATTTGGTTAGCTAGCAAGAACTTGAACAATTGTTATCGAGTTAGTATATCTCGTGCGTTTGCAAATTCACTCTGACTATCCACTCCGATTTAAGAGCGCTCTTGCCTGAGTGTGCCAGACCGCAGAATAACTGATTAATTTACAAACGCAACACCCACTGAATATGACCAACCGATGTCAGTGAATGTAGGCAAATAACGTAATAGTTAGTCACGAACGCGCTAGATAACATGTAAACAGCCTACCCAGCTCTTCTAGGGTGAGCAAAATGGTCAGAGTAAGGTGTTCTCTCATTTGTGTCTGGAAGTACACTACCTGTCAACATTTTTAGAACACCTACTCATTCAAGGGTTTTTCTTTATTTTGACTGTTTTCTACATTGTAGAATAATAGTGAAGACATCAAAACTATGAAATAACACATATGGAATCATGTAGTAACCAAAAAAGTGTTAAACAAATCAAAATAGATTTTATATTTGAGGTTCTTCAAATAGCACCCTTTGCCTTGATGACAGCTTTGCACACTCTTGGCATTCTCTCAACCAGATTCACCTGGAATGCTTTTCCAACAGTTTTGAAGGTGTTCCCACATATGCTGGGCACTTGTTGGCTGCTTTTCCTTCACTCTGCGGTCCAACTCATCCCAAACCATCTCAATTTGGTTGAGGTCGGGGGATTGTGGAAGCCAGGTCATCTGATGCAGCACTCCATCACTCTCCTTCTTGGTAAAATAGCCCTTACACAGCCTGGAGGTGTGTTGGGTCATTGTCCTGTTGAAAAAAAATGATAGTCCCACTAAGTGCAAACCAGATGGGATTGCATATCGCTGCAGAATGCTGTGGTAGCCATGCTGGTTAAGTGTGCCTTGAATTCTAAATAAATCACAGAGAGTGTCACCAGTAAAGCACCCCCACACCATAACACCTCCTCTGTCATGATTCACAGTGGGAAATACACATGCAGAGATCATCCGTTCACCCACACCACGTCTCACAAAGACACGGCGGTTGGAATCAAAAATCTCCAATTTGGACTCCAGACCAAAGGACAAACTTCCCCCGGTCTAATGTCCATTGCTCGTGTTTCTTGGCCCAAGCAAGTCTCTTCTTATTATTGGTGTCCTTCAGTACTGATATGTTGCAGCAATTCGACCATGAAGGCCTGATTCACACAGCAATTCGCCTGAAGGCCTGATTCACACAGCAATTCGACCATGAAGGCCTGAGTCTCCTCTGAACAGTTGATGTTGAGATGTTACTTGAACTCTGTGAAGCATTTATTTGGGCTGCAATTTCTGAGGCTGGTAAGTCTAATAAACGTATCCTCTGCAGCAGAGGTAACTCTGGGTCTTCCATTCCTGTGGCGGTGCTCATGAAAGCCAGTTTCATAGCGCTTGATGGTTTTTGCGACTGCACTTGAAGAAACTTTCAAAGTTCTTGAAATGTTCCGTATTGACTGACCTTCATGTCTTAAAGTAACAATGGATTGTCGTTTGTCTTTGCTTATTTGAGCTGTTCTTGCCATAATATGGACGTGGTCTTTTACCAAATAGGGATATCTTTTGTATACCACCCCTACCTTGTCACAACACAACTGATTGGCTCAAACGCATTAAGAAGGAAAGAAATTCCACAAATTAACTTTTAAGAAGGCACACCTGTTAATTGAAGTGCATTCCAGGTGACTACCTCATGAAGCTGGTTGAGAGAATGCCAAGAGTGTGCAAAGCTGTCATCAAGCAAAGGGTGGCTATTGCCTAGTTAAATAAAGGTTAAATAAARTAATAATAACAATAATAAAAAATCTCAAATMTMAAATATATTTTGATTTGTTTAACAATTGTTTTGGTTACTACATGATTCCATTTGTGCTATTTCATAGTTTTGAGGTTTTCACTATTTTTCTGCAATGTAGAAAATACTAAAAATAAAGAAAAACCTTTGAATGAGTAGGTGTTCTAAAACTTTTTACCGGTGGTGTAGCTAGCTGGCAAGCCAGTCAACTTTAGCCAGTTAGCTTTGGGTGCTTGGTTGGGACAGGCATGCATTGTTGGCAGGGAAGCTGCAGAAGGATGAGAAGGCTACAATTCCCCATCATTTATCAGGGAAATTTTGATGGCCAACTAACTGAAACCGTTTGAGAGGGTTTATCTGTTTTCCTGCTTAGGATTTGATCTCTTCTTTCCCTGGCTAACTTTAGTTGYTGATCTTTTCATGGTTGTTTGATCAATAGGACTGTAAAGTTCCCAAATGTTAGAGGACCCCGGTGGTGTTTACATATTTGCAGACATCCATTCAGGTGTATTTTGTGGCTTTTGGTGAATGCGTTCTAATGATCTAAAGTTTTGCTGTTGCRATGATGAATGTGAATGATGACAGGCCTGTGTGGCAAATAAAGGCCTACTGTAGCTCTGAAGTGCTATGGAGCACTGGTTGGCATAGACCCTGGTCCTGGACAGGACCAGTGTTTTTATTGGGTTTTATTTACYACAGTTAATTATCCAAATGCACTTTCCCTATCGAATTTTCACAAATGCTTAGTATAAGTAATGCCCAAACATTCTAAAAATGTATGAAAATATTTAAGTGTCATATTCTTCCTGAAAAGATTTAAAAAATATTTAATCTTGCTAAATTGCTGTCAGTTCCACTTTAAGGCATTGAGACTACTGAATGGGATTCTTGTCTCTTGATCAGATAGCCATTTAATTGCCTGTAAATGAGCAAAATATCAAACGTTCAGAAAAACTTGTGCCGTTTACAAGGACTCTTTTAAGGAGTACAATGTCAAAGTACAAAGTGTCAATGCACTGACTGCATTACAAGGACGGCCCAGGTGAAAGACAGAGTGAAGTAGAGGGCGTAAGGAGGGGGCAGTTTTGGGAAAATGAGGGTATAAACTGGTAGGCATTTGTTGAGGTGTTCCAAACTCAGACACACACACACACCCACAGACAGACAGACAGACAGACACACACACACACAGACACAATGCGGCAAATGAATCTCCTTGGGTAATGAAGACAGAAGCATTCTGAAATTAGGGGGGACATTAACTGGGCTATCAATAAATAAAGCACTAATCAGGAAAAAAGAACAGGAGGAGAGGACAGGGGGAGAATATCAATGGCAGGCCTGTTCAGTCACATCTGCATTCAGACAGCGATTCAATTGTAGCGTCCCAAATGGCACACTATCCCCTATATAGTGCACTACTTTTAACCAGTGCCTGTAAGGTTTTAGTCAAAAGTCGTGTACTTTATAGGGAATAGGGTGCCATTTGGAACACACACAGAGCTCTGCTGGCGAGGGGCTGGTCCTCATGGAGGCTTCACCAATCATGTTGCCTCGTTGGTTTCATCACCACCTTCCTCCCTCCGCCCCCCGCCCCAGCAGTGAGTGTGCCCACTCTTTGACTGTGCAGTGAACCCATTGTCTTCCCCTCCCAGCACAGCTCAGACCTTCTCTACTCCACCTCTCCTTCTCCTTCTCTTCTCCCCCAGCCTATCTGCTGTGCCCTGAGTGTGCCGCTGTGCTTTGTGACTTCACCATGATTGATTGTGGTGGGGGTTCTCTCCTCGCTTGATAAGAGAGAGAGAGACAGAAATAGAGAGAGACAGAAAGAGAGAGATGCAGAAAAAGAGACCGACCCAGAGAGAGACGGAGACAGAGGGAGACAGAGAGAGTGAGAGAGAGACAGAAAGAGAGAGACAGAGAAAATGGAGGGATAAATAAAATTAGGAAATAGAGGAGAGATTGGGTAAAGCATTGGGGAAAACAGAGAGAGAGATAGCCTGAGAGGTGGAAGAAGAATGGAGGTGTGTGTATGTGTGTCTGTAAGGTTTAATGCATGACCAGCAGGGGGGACATTACATTCCTGGCATGGTGCGACCTGGCTTGCCGATGGGGCCCATACCACTGACCGCTCCTTGTCTCTCCCTCTCTGCTCCCTCCTCCTCTTTTCGTCCTCCTCTCTTCCCAGGAGGATAATAAAGACAGATGACATCGATGCCTTGCCATCCGGCTTCCCATTCTCCTCTCCACACTGCACTGCGCATGCAGGCACACACACGTACAGCCAGCCATTTGCAGTCATCATTCATCCCAGTTCTCCCCCTCCCCGCTCTAACTCTGCTTTAATAACCATAGCGACCATCCATCAGCGTATTGACGTGTGTGACAGGTGCTGCGGATCACACCAACTCCCCGCCCTGTACTCACACACCGCCAGGGTCACCGGCAGGTCAACACAGTCAATAATCACACACACGCACACCACTGGCTGTCACCTTGGAGGTGTGTACATGCTCTGCATATTTACATACAGCACTAAACACGTCGTGATGGTCATTGACTGAGCCGATTAGGAGGCACAACCATGCTGCATGCACATGCTGCACTTATAATACTGTACAGCGTAAACATACTGTCGGTGCTTGTTAGGTGTGTGGATAATGCAAATGTAAACATGGGATCACTTTAAGTTATTACTTTATCACGATTAACTACAAATTCATGTTTCGAGCTAAACTATACTGTTACGGTTCTCTCTGTGATTTCCACCTCTTCAGACGCAAAACATGTTCCGTTGTCCTCCACAGAACAGTTTGTTAGCTCCCGCTATGCCACGTTTCTTCTTCATTTCAATTTGACAGTGACATTTATGTTAATTTGCTCTGTGCAGGAGCAAGGCATCTGGAGAGGCTGCTTTACCATTTTCTCCCATTTTTTCATTCTGACAATAATATGAATGCTGATTTGCACACCACAGTGACCAAGCCCTTGATGAACACGTGGATCTAAGGGAGACACACGGAAAGACACCTCTATGATTATACATAGCAATGACGCTAATAGGGCAAGACCTCTCAGAGAGCCTACGATCATTGAATACAATACAATAAAATACAATACAATAAAATACAATACCATAAAATACAATAGAATACAGTAAAACACAATATCATAAAGTATAATATAATACAATAAAATGCATTACAATGAAATACAATACAAATTCTTGTCATGTGGAAATCACCAATCATGACAAGAGATTACACAGCACTACCTTAACAAACAACAGACTACAGCACAATACTACTGAGCAGGTAACAGTCAAACAACCAGCTGATTCTCTTATGGACTACACCAGGAGGAGCCGATTCTGCAAGTACAGATTATGTTTGGACCTGGCGAAATGTGGAAGCTAACCGTGTTGGGGATACAGTGGTGTTGGGGGATACAGTGGTGTTGGGGGATACAGTGGTGTTGGGGGATACAGTGGTGCTGGGGGATACAGTGGTGCTGGGGGATAACAGTGGTGCTGGGGATACAGTGGTGCTGGGGATACAGTGGTGTTGGGATACAGTAGTGTTGGGGATACAGTGGTGTTGGGGGAAACAGTGGTGCTGGGGATACAGTGGTGCTGGGGATACAGTGTGCTGGGGGATACAGTGGTGTTGGGGATACAGTGGTGCGGGGGATACAGTGGTGCTGGGGGATACAGTGCTGTTTGGGGGATACAGTGGGTGTTGGGGGATACAGTGGTGTTGGGGGATACAGTGGTGTTGGGGATACAGTGGTGTTGGGGGATACAGTGGTGTTGGGGATACAGTGTGTTGGGGATACAGTGGTGTTGGGGATACGGTGTTGGGGATACAGTGGTGTTGGGGGATACAGTGGTTTGGGGGATACAGTGGTGTTGGGGGATACAGTGGTGTTGGGGGATACAGTGGTGTTGGGGATACAGTGGTGTTGGGGATACAGTGGTGTTGGGGATACAGTGGTGTTGGGGGATACAGTGTTGTTGGGGATACAGTGGTGTTTGGGGATACAGTGGTGTTGGGGATACAGTGGTGTTGGGGGATACAGTGGTGTTGGGAGTGCAGTGGTGTAGCTAACCTTCCCTTATCCATTACTAAACTTAACCCTACTCACTAACCTGCTATGTAAATTCACCTATCCTTTGTCATTTTTGTTCCTGAGTGGCACAGCGGTCTAAGGCACTGCATCTCAGTGCTAGAGGTGTCACTACAGACCCTGGTTCGATTCCAGGCTGTATCCAACTGGCCGTGATTGGGAGGGTAGGCAGGGGTGTGGGTGCTGGGGGTAGGCAGGGGTGTGGGTGCTGAGGGTAAGGCAGGGTGTGGGTGCTGGGGGTAAGGCAGCGGTGTGAGTGCTGGGGTAGGCAGGGGTGTGGGTGCTGGGGGTAGGCAGGGGTGTGGGTTCTGGGGGTAGGCAGGGGTGTGGGTGCTGGGGGTAAGGCAGGGGTGTGGGTGCTGGGGTAAGGCAGGGGTGTGGGTGCTGGGGGTAGGCAGGGTGTGGGTTCTGGGGTAGGCAGGGTGTGGGTGCTGGGGTAGGCAGGGGTGTGGTGCTGGGGTAGGCAGGGGTGGGTGCTGGGGTAAGGCAGGGTGTGGGTGCTGGGGTAGGCAGGGGTGTGGTGCTGGGGTAGGCAGGGGTGTGGTGTGCTGGGGGTAGGCAGGGGTGTGGGTGCTGGGGGTAAGGCAGCGGTGTGAGTGCTGGGGGTAGGCAGGGGTGTGGGTGCTGGGGTAGGCAGGGGTGTGGGTTCTGGGGGTAAGGCAGGGGTGTGGGTGCTGGGGTAGGTGTGGGTGCTGGGGGTAGGCAGGGGGTGGGTGCTGGGGTAGGCAGGGGTGTGGGTGCTGGGGTAGGCAGGGGTGTGGGTGCTGGGGGTAGGCAGGGGTGTGGGTGCTGGGGTAGGCAGGGGTGTGGGTGCTGGGGGTAAGGCAGCGGTGTGGGTGCTGGGGTAGGCAGGGGTGGTGGGTGCTGGGGGTAGGCAGGGGTGTGGTGCTGGGGGTAGGCAGGGGTGTGGGTGCTGGGGTAGGCAGGGGTGTGGGTGCTGGGGGTAAGGCAGCGTGTGGGTGCTGGGGTAGGCAGGGTGTGGGTGCTGGGGTAGGCAGGGGTGTGGGTGCTGGGGGTAGGCAGGGTGTGGGTGCTGGGGTTAGGCAGGGGTGTGGGTGCTGGGGGTAGAGGCAGGGGTGTGGATACTGGGGGTAGGCAGGGGTGGTGGGTGTTGGCTGCTGGGTGCTCTAATCCACAGCACAGGTCCCATCGGCAAGGATCATTGAGCTAATTAATAACGTGGCACAGAGAGGGATGACAGTCATTAGGGAGCCGCTCCATGTGTGTGTGTGTGTGTGTGTGTGTGTCTGTTTGTGAGTGAGTGAGAGAGAGAGAGGGAGGGGTGCAAAGCACTGCAGATACACACACATAGAGACACAGCAAGATACACACACTCACACAGTCAGATGCATTTCAGCACACAACACCTCTGATGTATACTCTACTAAGAACCAACAGAGAACACAGACACAAACACACACTTGCACTCATGTGGACAGGACAGTATGGTTCTGATCAAAAGGTCAGATAGAGCTGAAATAAATGCATCCCCCTCTCTCCTTCATTTACTGAGCTGAGACATTGTCTGGTTGGACCAATAATAGCAACATTGTTAACATAGACTATAGAACCAGAACATGAGTCCATAGGGGTTTTATTTTATAGATCCCATGACTCCCTGGAAAACTACTGTCACTGAGTGGACCATCCTGGTTAAATAAATGAAAGGAAATGAAATGAATGATGGGTCTATAAAACAGAGATCTTTCCAGCTCTGTGGTGGAGTGTACACACAGGTCAGGTCTTTTATACCCAGTAACACAGCCATATGTTACCATGCAGCTACATATCGCCAATATTTACTGTACACTACTCTGAGAGCTGGAAGGGTAAGACTGAGTACTTAGGCTGCATTTACACAGGCAGCCCAATTCTGATCTATTTTTCCACCAATTGGTCTTTTGTCCAATCAGATCTTTTAACATCAGATCCTTTTCAGATCTGATCTGATCTGATTGCTCAAAAGACCAAATAGTGAAAAAAAGATCAGAATTGGGCTGCCTGTGTAAACGCAGCCCATGTTGTTGGAGCATGTATGATAGCTCAGGCTGCTCCACTAATGAAAGGAAACTACAGGGGTAATTAGCAGAGCAAACAAGACACTCAACAACCTTTTTGTTTTTAGGCCCCAGTAGTCCACACAGCCTCCCTCTGACAGCACAGGGACTAACACACATGCGCATGCTTGCTTGCACACACACACACGCACACATGCATAGACAGACACAGACGTGTGCACACACACAAATGCACACACACACACTCATGCACACACTGACGGGCTGTGGCTGAAGGTAATTGGGGAAGCTGGGAGCCTGAGACTAAATCAATGGCAACGACATACACACACAGGATGACTACTAACCGTGATGTGTCGATGGGCGTGCGGTGCGTTGTTTTGGCGCCCTGGGGACTCAAACACGACAAGATAATGTAACGGGTTTGACCTGCCGTAGTCAGGGCAACAGGGAACTGTGTTGGACTAGTGCAGCTCAACAACCTACACACACACACACACACACACACACACACACACACACACACACACACACACACACAAGACTGAATACAGCCACATCAAACATCTTGGTCATATATCGCACACAGGGCTTATGCATGTTCTACCAATCAGATTGGTCTTTGTAGCCCACCACATTTTGCCATGTCAACGTCTTTAAATCTGCTCTGTCTATTTCCTTCTCCTCTCCCTCTCTGTCCAGAGTGAGCCAAGTCAATAAAAGGCATTAGTGTCTGTACCTGCCTGTGGCTCGGTCCTGTAGACAGATACAGTAACCTACACAGAGGAGAGTCTGATGTCTGGTCTGATATCTCTCGCTCAGTGGAGCCACAGGGCAGTAGAGAGTAGAGGCTTTACGAATGCAGGAGCCTGGCTGTGTCTTCCTCTTCACGGTCTTCTGCTAGCATTGTAATCCTCATCCTGACTGGCCTCCACACAGGATGAAGCACAGCACAGGGCCAGTGGAGGGGATGAGGAACGGAGGAGACTCAACCCAGTCTCATGGTGTCTTACTGCAAAGTGATGATCAGGATTTAATGTTGTCTTCTTGAGCCACACCTTTCCCCTTAAAAGCCACATCTTCCACCCTGTGTCCCCCCCAGCAGTCAGACAAAACCTACCCCGCATTACAGTCCTGGTGCTCATCAACTGGCAGCCCATTACAGTCCTGGTGCTCATCGACTGGCAGCCCATTACAGTCCTGGTGCTCATCAACTGGCAGCCCATTACAGTCCTGGNACTGGCAGCCCATTACAGTCCTGGTGCTCATCGACTGGCAGCCCATTACAGTCCTGGTGCTCATCGACTGGCAGCCCATTACAGTCCTGGTGCTCATCGACTGGCATGGCACTCAGGCCAGATACACCATCATGGAGGACTGAGTCCAGAGCCCCTTCATTGACACATTTGTTTTGCTGATCTGACTACCTTCCTTTGAGCCCAATGCTGAGGAGTGTGTAGAGCTGTAGGATCTTCATTCGGTCACCCTGTTGCAGGACAACCTTCCTGCAATGCAGGACATTTAAAACTTGTAGTGTATTTTAGGTTTAAAAAGGCCTCTGAAGTTTGTAATTTCCACTTTGAAATGTCAGATTTTCCCTTACGTAAAACATATCAACCCATACAAAAATGTCCATGAATTAAAATCCACATAATAAATCACATTTCCTGTTATTTTCCTGCTGTAACAAACGGGCTAAAATGAAGATCCTACACCTGTTCGTGTGTGTAAGTGCCTACCTGCCACATGGTTTGTCTGAGAGCATGTCCATGTTTCCAATTCCTTTAGGGCTCACTGAAACCAGACAAAACTCGCAGTCAGTCCTAGCAGCATCTATAAAACTAGTAGCAACTCCAGCATGTATTCTAACTTTAAAGCATAGGATAACCTCTCCCCAGAGATATTGTGTAAATCATGCCTTGTTGCTCATGGATGCATGTTGAGCTCCCGCTGCCATGATTAAAAACATGTACATGACTAGTGGTGTAGGAACCTAACTTCTAACAATGTAAACATTTACATACAGCAAGACATATGCATTCAGTGCAATGAGCTTCTGGGTGTTACTATGGTCTTATACATTCTCAAATATATCCACATGTCCTTAGCCCAGAACCATGAACTACACATTTCCTAGCCTGGTCCCAGATCTGTTTATGCTGTTTTTGCCAACTCCTACTCCCATTGTCACTCCCAACACAATGACCATAGGAGTTGGCGATACAGCACGAACTAATATGGAACCAGGCCACACATACCCCACAGGAAAGATGAAGACAAATAGGCTACATTCATCCCAGTCTTACTGTCTCAACCATATGGATAGGACGAGCTGCCACGGTCATCACACGTTTATAGAGTAGCACACCCATAGCAAAGTCATTTGGTTTATCAGTTCGATAAAACAGTGGGATAAGATAGTGTACCTTAACAGTATCAGGTTGATCTGAACTTCATCTCCCAAAAGATCTAGCAACACCATGACTCATTCTCCTGGGCAGCAACGCAAAGTGTCTTAGTGTCTATCTCTCTCAGGTATGTTTATGAAATCCATCAATATCTGCCTTTAGAGACCTCTATCTTGGACCTCCTAATTTACCACAGTTAGTTTCAGTTTCTCACCATCTATTTTGAAAACAAGTAGGTTACAGAAAGTGTGAACAAATGACAGACTTGATTCCCTTGTCTACAACATCAGCTTCATCCATTTCACCCTATTTTAGTTGACATTGAGACACTAGAAGTGATTTGCCCTTCCTTTCCCTTCTCATATCTCTTCTGCATTTGAACAACTTGTGCTATGGTCTCTCTCCCGCTGTGTTTTATGTACACAGCTCCACCTATTGGCAGACCAGTACAACTGCATGGGAAATGAAAACCAAGCTCAGTCATGTACACTCATTTGGACGCAGTCCGCTTAGGATGTGTCCAAAAATATTCAGCAAACCATGCCAAGTTAAAATAAAAGCAAAAAAACATAAAACAATATATGCTTTTGGCTATGCTGAGTAGAATACATGCTTTTGGCTATGCTGAGTAGAATACATGCTTTTGGCTATGCTGAGTAGAATACATGCTTTTGGC
>NC_036847.1:28637140-28657254 GCF_002910315.2 Salvelinus sp. IW2-2015 | reverse complement strand
AGTAGAATACACTCGTTTGGCTATGCTGAGTAGAATACACTCGTTTGGCTATGCTGAGTAGAATACACTCGTTTGGCTATGCTGAGTAGAATACATAGTTGGAATACCTCATCATATAGTTGGTTACATGAAATAATTAGATGTGAAATAGTTCTTGATGATTTAGTTCTTGATGGCAATGAGAGTGTATGTGTGAGGATGTGTGTGTGCGTGCGCGCGCGCGTCCACAGAGAAACTACCAAAGCTTAGATAACTGACAGAACTTTTATACAGAGAGGAGGAAAGGGAGATAAGAGCCTCTTGAAGCACTTGAGATAAACATTGCTCTTCTCTAAGCATGGCTCTAAGGATAAATACTTGTTACTCCACAATCAAAGGGGCTCCCAACCTCACACAGACTGGGATCAAATGCTAAAGTGTGTGTTAAATGTGTATTATATCAACTGTGTTATACGAATTACTGTACATCAATGAATCAAGATTCAAGAGACATCATCAAAGAGGGAGATTCAAGTAGTTAAACGTCAAAGCCTGGTTTAGAGTAACACCAATAACATGTATCATATTGTGGGGAAGAAAGGACAGAGAGAAAGAGAGAGATATGTGGAGAGAGGGAGAGAGAAAGAGAGAGATATGTGGAGAAAGAAAGAGAGAGGGAGAGAGAAAGAGAGAGATATGTGGAGAAAGAAAGAGAGAGACGAAGGGAGGGAGAGAGAGGTGAAGAGAGAGAGAGGAGACAAAGCGAGAGAAGTGGAGAGAGTGAGGAGACCGAGAGAGAGCGAGAAAGAAAGAAAGAGATGAAGGGAGAGAGGGAGAGAGAAAGAAAGAAAGAAAGAGAGGGGTGCCAGAGAGGGAGGGTGAGAAAAAGCGAGAGCTTTTCTGAAATGGGTCTCTCCAGGTGTTCTGGTTGTGAACCGACATGCTTGGCTCTGACTGCCTCGAGGGCTCAGGCTCAAACCAGGTGGAGTAATCACTACTAAAGAGCTGCTGGATGCCGCTGCTGCTCCTCCCTATTCATTAAAAGTCACATGCCCTCCCTCTCCTCATTCTCTTTCCCTCCCTCTCTTTCTTTCTCTCTATCTCTCCTTCTCTACCTCTCTACCTCTCTTTCTATCGCTCCTCTTTATTTGACCTCAGGAGACTTGTCTGTGCCTCTCCATCATCCTCCAAGGTAATAATTTAACATCAATCATTTTGTGATGTATGAAACATATTTTTGGAATATGTGGTGCCAACACTTGTCCAAATAGTGGATGTAAGCAGCCATCTTAAAGTTTACGGTTGAGTTTAAAATGTTTTTATATCCTCTGAGGGTGTAGTAGTTTCCCCATCACATAATTAACAAGCTTGTACTTCTAATTGGTGCTGCAATTAGCAGAGAACGCCACGCCAATCAAGCTCTACCTCTGACTGTATTTACGGCATCTCAAACCCCAAAAGCCTATTCAACCACAACATCCCCATATGCTCTAAATGGGATATGACATTTTGAAAAGGTGTGAAGGGGTTTGGTGCTATTACTGAAATGGTAATTATGTGGTTATTTTAATAGTGGAGAGAGGTCTAAAATGACCAACCTATTTTGAATGGTGTGCTGTTCTTTACCTGTGAATCAATGTGCCTAACACTTCACTGTCCATATGTATCAGTACAAGGTTAGACAGCAGAGGTGGTGGTGGTGGGGGAGGGTGAAGAGGTGAGGGAGGAAGGGTGAAGGAGTAGGGGAGTTGGAGGCAGACTACAGGACAGTTCCATCTCCGACTATAGGTTCGACATGATGCAGGCAGCCCTCCAATGTCTCCTCTTCTCTCATCTCCTCTCTCTGCTCTCCACTCCTCTCCACTGAATCCTCTCCTCTCTCCTCTGCTCTACTCACCTCTCTCCTCTCCACTGTCTCATCTCCTCTCCACTCTCCTCTACTCTCCTCTCCACTGACTCCTCTACTCTGCTCTACTCTCCTCTCTACTGTCTCCTCTCTACTGTCTCCTCTCCACTGTCCTCTCCTCTGCTTTGATCTGCCATCTAGTCGCCAGTTGCCATGGCAGCAGCAGCAGCAGCTGTATCCAAGGCCATGGAAGGAGGAAGCTGGGCTGGCACCCTTCCTCACTCCCCCCCCCCCCCCCCCCGGCTCCTGACCCACTGGTGAACCTGGCTGGGGTTCAAAGGTCATGTGGCTCGGAGCGATGGAGAGACACTGAGGGATGACAAGGGAGATAATGAGAAAGAGTCACACCACAGAGACGGGGAAATTATTTTGTTGGGGATGAGGATGGGATGAGTCCAAATGTGATTATTATCAAAGAGAGGATATTTTTCTTTATTTTTTTAGTAGGAAATGGCAGATTTTTTTGCAGCAACCCTTGTAAAATGGAGGAGCCATGAAAATAAGTTTAAAACTGAATCTTGTTTGAGTATTTTTTACCCTGCGTCAAAAAGTGTGTGTTGTGTGTTTGTTTTCGATGTGGCCAGGTTGGGTTTGTAAGATGGGGGGGCACCTTGAGCATTGAAAGATGGATTTTAAATCACTTCCATGACTTTATTAACAGATTGTGTGTGAGTTTGTGTGGGGGATTGCCTGTGTCTGCATGTGTTTGCCTCTGGTCAGTTTCCCCTGAAATAGAATTCTGATCTCCACTCAGGCGTCTTTCTATGCCTGCTACATTAGGTTCATCTGGTCAAAGAGGTCAAGTAAGTTGACCCTTTGCCCCTCTACCTCAGAGAGGTCAGACAGTTTATGTTAGGGTACAGAATGACCTGCATTTCCCCTCACCTTCTATATCTATCTACATGTAGGGCATCTTTAGCATTACACGGGTACACTCATTTACCAGTTCTATTCAGGTGGAGCACTATTTCACTAATSAAATTGTTTTGTTTGGAAATCTCAACATATTTGAAGTCATCCGAGAGAGCAGTGGTTCAATGTGTAAAGAAAGGCATATGATGTTAGTCAAGGATGAACAGAAATAATAACCTGTAACCTTAAATTATTCTGCAAATGAGCACATTCCCTACCATTATGTAAGATTATTTTAGGAGCATTTCTATTTTTTATACTGCACTATCCTGTTTTATATGGCATTTATACACGTCGCTAATATGTGGGGAATCTGTGTTTTAGGCAATAACTGTGTTTACCTAATCCTGTACCTTATAACAAATGATCTCTTCTCCTATTGGCCAATGCTTTAATTGTGTGGGGGAAAGCTTTATTGAAACAGGAAGTGATGGTCAGTCTGGTGTGGTTGCTGATGGTGTTCAATGTGGTCTGACCATTAAAGCTACTAAACAGTCTCCATATACAGTCCTTGCTCCTACAGAAAGTCATCCATCCATCTGTACTCGGACACTCAATTTACAAGAGACAAGCACAGTGGTCTCTCAATAACACACGGATGCTAACAGCACCCCCTAGTGGTTTCCATCTCTAACAACACTTTGAACCCTGCAGAGCTCTGCAAATGTCAGCAACCAACGTCCAATACAATAAATCCTCACTCTTATCACTGTTTATTTCAAGCTGCTCTTGTATGTATGTATGTATATATATATATATAAAATATATATATATCAGACAATTTCCTCTTAATGTTATTAAATGAATCAATAGCATTTCAAACAAACTTTATCGTTTCATAGTGTGTGTGTGTGTGTGTGTGTGTGTGTGTGTGTGTGTGTGTGTGTGTGTGTGTGTGTGTGTGTTTGTGTGTGTGTGTGTGTGTGTGTGTGTGTGTGTGTGTGTGTGTGTGTGTGTGTGTGTGTGTGTGTGTGTGTGTGTGTGCATCTATTGAGGAATCCTGGAGTAAGTCAGTGCTGCTGTCAACTATCAGTCCGCTACACAGAATCTAGCCCAGGGCAGTCGCATCACTGCAGCGGAGTGTGTGTGTGAATGTGTGTGACTGTGGAGTTTGTGTGGAGTGTATTTGTTTTAGCGCCTTACATACACTCAGGGCACGATGCAACACACCCAGCCCTCTCGCCGCAGCGGCAACATTCTTTTTCATTTGCGTGTCTTCCAGATGTCTTGTCCTCTTTGTCACCCCTTCGTTCCCCACTCCGCTCCCCCCTCTTGTCCTCCACACACACACACACACACACACACACACACACACACACACACACACACACACACTCCTCATCCACCCTGCCAGGAGAATTGCCACAGCCCCTAACCATATCAGGAGCACTGCTAGATTGAATATGCAGGAGCTGGACATTCATCAATGGAGAGGGAAGGGAGAGAATGAGGGAAGAGAGAAAAAGAGAGAGAGTAAGATAAAAAGAAATAATGAAATAAAGTAGGAGGATAGTCCAGTGCTGATTGGCCATGACGTCACGGTCATAATAAGCAGCCTAGTGACCAGGTCATGACCTGTGGATCCACTTTACACACCACTGTTATTATTCTCCTGTAATGTGATTAGTGTACATCTGCTACACTTCACTTCCAGCTGAAGTGAACCACTGCTCAGGCCTGTCTGCCTACCTGTCTGCCTACCTGTCTGCCTACAGACCTGTCTGCCTACCTGTCTGCCTACCTGTCTGCCTTCCCACCATTCTGTCTTCAACACGGTGAAACCAAAACGCCTTAGTATATCTTTCATAATAAATAATAAAGTATTTTTCTGTTCAACTTCCACTGTCCTGCAAGAGTGGCTGAATCTATATCTCACCTATCCAGTTTGTCTTTAACTCATACACCGTGTTTGTATGGACTGCAAGGTCTCAACAGCATACCCTTCGGTCTTTGGTCTGTTTCTGTCTGCAAGGTGTGTTAACTAGTGTCCATCCATGTGCTGCAGCATCACTACTGTAATGGCTATCTCACTATAGCCGATAGCTGAGGATACGGAAATTAGAGCTGTGAGAGGTTCTGTCTCTGAAATGCTGAAATTAGATGGAGCCATGAGAGGTACTGAAATGCATAATTATTTTCGCATCTGAACTTCAATCGAACTGGGATCTGTAACACATTGAGCATGTTTAAGCACCGGTTGTAATGTAAAATGTGGGCGGCAGGTAGCCTAGCGGTTAAGAGCATTGGGCCAGTCACCGAAAGCCAACTAGGTGAAAGATATTTTGATGTGCCGTTGAGCAAGGCACTTAACCCTAATAGCTCCAGGATCACTGTCAATAATAACTGATTCCTGGCCGTGACCCCTCTCTCCAAGGATGTCTCAGGGGGAGGGGGATATGCCAAAAACAAATGTCCAATTCACACCTGAATAAAACACACTTGTACATGTGTGAAATAGGACAAACGTAAGCACACACCTAATTCTTATTATAAATGGGGTCCACATATCGGAAACCTCAGGGGGGAGGTAGCTAGCTAGGAAACATATTGTGCTCCGTAGCAACTAGATGAAGGATGGGCTTGGAGGCTATGCATGTGTGCTTAGCGAGGTGAATTTTGCATCATACAGTACAGAGTAATTCATATATAAATACACCTATTGGGTGAACTGGAATCCTGACCAGTAGGAACAGCCTTGTAATAGAAAGCCCATATTATGTGTCATACGTCCAGTGTTCTATGGCATGTTGAATGTGTGCAGGGTTCAATCCCAGGTTGTCCTACCACTCTGTCCATCTTCTTATCTGTTCATGTGCTTCTCTATCTCTCCTCTCCCCCACTTTCTTCTCCCTTTCTATCTCTTCTCCCCCTCATCCCCTTTATATCAGTCTATTTCTTCTCCCCCTCCTATCTGTCTGACTCTTCTCCCCCTCCTCCCCTTGCTATCTCTTCTCCCCCGCCTCCACTTGCTATCTGTCCACCTGTCCACCTGTGCATCTGTACCTGACGACCCTTGCATGCAAGGCATCTCTCTCTTTCCCCATCCCTATATCGTTCTCCTCTACTCCTCTCTCCCCACTTTCTCTCATACTCCCKCTCTCCCTTTCATCCTCTCTCTCCTTCCCTCTCTCTCACCATTTCCCCTCTCACACTCTCCCCTCTTCCCCCTCTCTCTCCGCTGTATCTCTCTCTCTCCTCTGTATCTCTCTCTCTCTCCTCTGTGTCTCTCTCTCTCTCCTCTGTGTCTCTCTCTCTTCTCTGTATCCCTCTCTCTCCTCTGTATCCCTCTCTCTCCTCTGTATCCCTCTCTCATCCTCTGTACCTCTCTCTCTCCTCTCGTATCCTCTCTCTCCTCTGTATCCCTCTTCTGTACCTCTCCTCTGTATTCTCTCTCTCCTCTGTATTTCCATCTCTCTCTCTGTATCCCTCTCTCTCCTCTGTAGTCCCTCTCCTCTCTCCTTCTGTATTCTCTCCTCCCTCTCCCTGCTGTATCCCTCTCTCCTATTCTGATTCTCTCTCTATCTCTCTCTATCTGTTCTCTCTTCTCTCCTCCCCTCTGATCTCTCTCTCTCTGTATCCCTCTCTCCTCTGATCTCGTCTCTCGTATCCTCTCTCTCTCTTCTCTATCTCTCTTCTCTTTCTGGTTCCTCTCTCTCTCTTCTGATCCTCTCTCTCTCTTCTGTACTCTCTCTCTCTCTTCTGTATCTCCTCTCTCTCTCTCTGTATCTCTCTCTCCTCTCTGGTATCCCCTCTCTCTCCTTCTGTAATCTCGTCTCTTCATCCGTTCTGTAATCCTCTTCTCTCTTCCTGTATCTCATCTCTCTCCTCTGTATCTCTCTCTCTCTCGCTCTGTATTCTCTGCTGTGCTGTGTGAAATAATACCTTCCCCTCCCTGGCTGGAAGCTCAGCTGATAATCCGGGGAAAGCAGTAAGAGCTCATTGATCAGCCCCGCTGACCAGCCCACAAGCCCCAGCACAGAAACAACATGCACAACACATACTGCTGCAGGCTCTGCATGGATTGAAAATGTGTGTGTATGTGAAAATGGGGGAGGGGGGGTTGTGTGTGTTGTTTGTCTGTCTGTGTGTGGTGTGGGGGAGGGGGGGGGGGTGTATGTGTGGTGTTGTGTGGGTGTGGTGTGGGGAGGTTGTATGTATGGGTCTACCGATGTGCACTATGTCGCATCTTTTGTCCATTAAAAATAACATCAAATTGGTCAGACAATAACAGTGTAGACATTGTTAATGTTTTTAAATGACTATTTGTAGCTTGGAAACCTGATGATTTTTTATGGAATAATCTACATAGGCGTACAGAGGCCCATTATCAGCAACCATCGATCCTGTGTTCCAATGGCATATTGTGTTAGCTAATCATCAATCAATCAAATGTATTTATATAAACCTTTTTAACATCAGCCGACGTCACAAAGCGCTATACAGAACCCAGCCATAAAACCCCAAAACAGCAAGCAATGCAGGTGTAGAATCAGCGGTGGCTATGAAAAACTCCCTAGAAAGGCAGGAACTCTATAAAGAAACCTAGAGAGGAACCAGGTCTGAGGGGTGGCCAGTCCTCTTCTGGCTGTGCTGGGTGGAGATTATAACAGTACATGCCAAAGGTTCAAACGTTCATGATGACCAGCAGGGTCAAATAATAATAATCACAGTGGTTGTAGAGGGTGCAACAGGTCAGCACCTCAGGAAGTAAGATGTCAGTTGGCTTTTCATAGCCGATCATTCAGAGTTAGAGACAGCAGGTGCGGTAGAGAGAGAGAGAGTAAAAACATCAGGTCCGGAACAAGGTAGATCGTCCGATGAACAGGTCAGGGTTCCATAAGCCGCAGGTAGAACAGTTGAAACTGGAGCAGCAGCACGACCAGGTGAACGGGGGACAGCAAGGAGTCATCAGGCCAGGTAGTCCTGAGGCATGGTCCTAGGGCTCAGGTCCTCCGAGGGAGAGAAAGATAGAGCGAAAGAGATAGAGAGGGAGAGAATTAGCGGGAGCATTCTAAAAACGCTGTGTACTACTCCCTTCACAGAACAGCGCAAACTGGCTCTAACCAGAATAGAAAGAGGAGCGGGAGGCCCCGCTGCACAACCGAGGAAGAGAAACAAGTACATTAGAGTGTTCTAATTTGAGAAACAGATGCTCACAGTCCTCAATGGCAGCTTAATTAAATAGTACCTGTAAAACACCAGTTTCAACGTCAACAGTGAAGAGGCGACTCGCAAAGAAAAGCCATATCTCAGACTGGCCAATAAAAAGAAAAATATTAAAGATGGGCAAAGAACACAGACCACTGGAAGAGGAACTCTGCCTAGAAGGCCAGCATCCCGGAGTCGCCTCCTCAATGTTGACATTGAGACTGGTTTTTGCGGGTACTATTTAATGAAGCTACCAGTTTGAGGACTTGTGAGGCATCTGTTTCTCAAATTAGACACTCTAATGTACTTGTCATCTTGCTCAGTTGTGCACCGGGGCCTCCCACTCCTCTTTCTATTCTGGTTAGAGACAGTTTGCGCTGTTCTGTGAAGGGAGTAGTACACAGCGTTGTACGAGATCTTCAGTTTCTTGGCAATTTCTCGCATGGAATAGCCTTCATTTCTCAGAACAAGAATAGATTGATGAGTTTTCAGAGAAGGAAAGGTCTTTGTTTCTGGACATTTTGAGCCTGAAATCGAACCCACAAATGCTGATGCTACAGATACTGAACTAGTCTAAAGAAGGATAGTTTTATTGCCTCTTAAATCAGATCAACTGTTTTCAGCTGTGCTAACATAATTGCAAAAGTGTTTTCTAATGATCAATTAGCCTTTTAAAATGATAAACTTGGATTAGCTAACACAACGTGCCATTGGAACACAGGAGTGATGGTTGCTGATAATGGGCCTATGTAGATATTCCATAACAAATCTGCAATTTCCAGCTACAATAGCAATTTACAAAATGAACAATGTCGACACTGTATTTCTGATTAATTTGATGTAATTTTAATKGACCAAAAATGTGCTTTTCTTTCAAAAACAAGAACATTTCTAAGTGACCACAAACTTTTGAACGGTAGTGTACATACTTAGTGTAGGGTCTATGTATAGTTGTGTATGTCAGTGGCATGTTTAGCATATAGAGAATCTCCTCTATGTTCATCCGTCCTCTTCACATGATCCCTCCTTTATCTTCCTCTCCTGCTGCGATGTGTGTGTGTGTGTGTGTGTGTGTGTGTGTGTGTGTGTGTGTGTGTGTGTGTGTGAGTTTGACTGCTGGGTTCATGTGTATATGCAGTATGTGTGCATGGTTGGTATGTGTATGCTGTGTTGGCAGGATGTGTGTGTGTGTCTCATTGTGTATGTATGCAGCACATATGGGAGGCATAAATCCTCCCAGCATTCCTTGGGCTCGGACCGTAGGAGCAGAAAGGGGATAGCATGCACATGGACTTGGGCTGAGGCTGATAGCTATGAAATTGACCTGTTGATTGATTGAAACAATTAATAATTTTTTGCACCTCCATGCTTTTATTGCCRGGCCTAACAATCATTATTTCTCCTCACAAGGCAAGTGAAGACAGGAGATTGTTTTATAATATATCTACTAAACCCAACGAAGCTTATGCTAAAGCTAAAGATGGCAAACACTTATGTTTCTCAATGTAGGACATTTTCAGCTGGCTCAAATTGGCTGTTTTGTAGTCAGTCAGTCACAACATTGTAAGGGGTCGCGTGTAAATCAAATCACATTTTATTTGTCACATTCGCAGAATACAGCGGCTTGCTTAGGTCTTCCCAACAATGCAGAGGTTAAAAATTATAATAAAAATATAAATAAAATATTAACACGAGGAATAAAATACACAAGAATGGAGCTATACAGGGAGTACTTAGAAAGGATTTGCCAGTAGATTGTCGACTTGATTCATGATGATGACTGCTAGCTAAGATTTTGAAAGTATGAAGTTGACATGATCAGTCCAATCAAAGCTACTGTACATATAATGTGATTTCACATCATTTTATCTGTGGCCAATGACCTTCAGCCTTCTTGGATGGGCACTTCTAATGTAACTCTATTGCAGCACCCAAGGGGCTAGAATTTTTTAAGTCTACCCTTAGACTTGGTTGTGACGTAGTGTCCCCATGAGTGACAGAACACTGAGCCAATCACGGCGCAACACTCCGGATGTTCTTCTGGCTTGCCCCACCACAGAAAGCACTGAGCTAAGCTGAATAACCTGCATTTTGGAGCTGCCTTACTCAAGAAAACAAAAAAGAGTTGATGTTTGTATGCGGCTTTATTAACTCAATGATATATAATTTTTTTTACATTGTTTGCAAACTGATATGTGACACGTATTAATGCCAAAATAACATGCAAAACAGGCAAGCCCCAATGTTTTTGCAAAAACTGTGGGGCCCAAAACAGGTGGAGCTGCCCTGAACGACGGGTCACCACTGCTCATTGATCTATGCAATCCCATTTGTTTCGTCCCTATATGCACACAACAATATGCAGCCGTCATGACAGATCAGCGTAAGAAGGCATACAGAGCAGGCATCTATAGGGCTATTATTCTCTCTCTTTAAACATGACAGATGGAACTAGGCTACTATTATTTATTTATTTATTTATATTATTACCCATCATTAGCCTACAGCGTAGGCCTACTGCTATTCGCTGTTTGGTGGTGGGGAGGCGCTGGGCCTGACCATAAAAAAACGTAGTTTCTACTGAAGATAAATGTATCTACTTCCTGTCAGTCAGTGAACTGCACAGCATTTTCACTGAGGAGTTTCACCATTCATATTTTCTAATCCATTATTTTGGTGCTGGTCTGTTTGTGACATGTTGTTTTGTTGATGGGGTTCTCTCTGCTGCTTTGTTTCTAATGTACTGTACCAGGCTGAGTTCATTAGGTCTACGCTGCCTAGAGCAAAAACATTCATGTCCTGTCTTCATTTTCTCTCATTTAATTTTGCCTGTGATACAAGGCTCCCGAGTGGCGAAGCGGTCTAAGGTACTGCATCTCAGTGGAAGAGGCGTCACTGCAGTCCCTGGTTCGAATCCGGGCTGCATAACATCCGGCCGTGATTGGGATTCCCATAGGGCGGTGTACATTTGCCTGGGGTAGGCCCAGCCTAAATAAGAATTTGTTCTTACCTGACTTGCCTAGGTAAATAACCTTTTTTTTTTTTTAAAGACAGCATTGTCAACGTGCATAAAATAAAGCCAAGTGTTTTCTCTCCTCATGGTGAGTGAGCCCTGAGGCGACACCTTGTGGGGAAAACAGGGAACTACCACAACACTAACTTACAAGCATTTCCAGTGGAAGTTCCAATAAAGACTGAAACGTATTGAAACAAACCCTGCCAGAGACAGTCTCCACCATGAAAGAAAAACCACCCAGAACAGAGTTCGATGAAGATGCATTGCTAAGGCCATCTGCTCCACTGAAGGAGTATAAAGGAAAATTGAAAAAGTTATCATATTATGACAAGTTATTACATTATGACAAGTTATTACGTTATGACAAGTTATGACATTATGACAAGTTATTACGTTATGACAAGTTATTACGTTATGACAAGTTATTACATTATGACAAGTTATTACGTTATGACAAGTTATTACAAGTTATTACATTAACCGTTGTTACTGTAGTCAAGTCAAGAACCAATAGATTCAGTGTAACCGAGACAGGATGGCATGACCATAAACTGACTAACCCTAAAAGACACCTGCAACATGTATTTTTGGTATCTAGGTGGTATGAGAAGGCGTGTCTAAGTGATGATTCTTCAAATTCTTTTGAGAGTGACTTAATTGGAGGGTGTGTGTTTGTGTACGCCGCCGTGAATGCGTTCTGTGTGTGTGTGTCCCATGTGCCAACTTGCTTGTGTGTGATCCTGGTGTCTGTCTGTGTGTTTTGTGAGAGTGAAATGAAACGCAGTGTGGACATTGACAGATCACAGGGGATTGTACAATTGCAGGTTGCTGCGTCCTGCTGTCACTTGGCTCATCTGTCACTGAGGTAGGACTAGCTGGGAAGCAGGAGGCWTCTCCTCCTCAAATCAAATCAAATCAAATTTTATTAGTCACATACACATGGTTAGCAGATGTTAATGCGAGTGTAGCGAAATGCTTGTGCTTCTAGTTCCGACAATGCAGTAATAACCAACAGTAATCTAACCTAACAATTCCACACTACTACCTTACACACACACACAAGTGTAAAGGGATAAAGAATATGTACATAAAGATATATGAATGAGTGGTGTTACAGCAACGGCATGGCAGATGCAGTAGATGGTATAGAGTACGGTATATACGTATGAGATGAGTACTGTAGGGTATGTAAACATAAAGTGGCATAGTTTAAAGTGGCTAGTGGTACATGTATTGCATAAAGATGCAAGATGCAGTAGATGATATAGAGTACAGTATATACATATGAGATGGGTAATGTAGGGTATGTAAACATTGTATAAGTGGCATTGCTTAAAGTGGCTAGTGGTACATTTTTACATAATTTCCATCAATTCCCATTTTTAAAGTGGCTGGAGTTGAGTCAGTAGTTGGCAGCGGCCGCTAAATGTTAGTGGTGGCTGTTTAACAGTCTGATGGCCTTGAGATAGAAGCTGTTTTTCAGTCTCTCGGTCCCTGCTTTGATGCACCTGTACTGACCTCTGCCTTCTGGATGATAGCGGGTGAACAGGCAGTGGCTTGGTGGTTGTTGTCCTTGATGATCTTTATGGCCTCCTGTGACATCGGGTGGTGTAGGTGTCCTGGAGGAGGCAGGTAGTTTGCCCCTGGTGATGCGTTCTGCAGACCTCACTACCCTCTGGAGAGCCTTACGGTTGTTGGGCGGAGCAGTTTCCGTACCAGGCGGTGATACAGCCCGACAGGATGCTCTCGATTGTGCATCTGTAGAAGTTTGTGAGTGCTTTTGGTGACAAGCGAATTTCTTCAGCCTCCTGAGGTTGAAGAGGCGCTGCTGCGCCTTCTTCACAACGCTGTCTGTGTGGTGGACCAATTCAGTTTGTCCGTGATGTGTACACCGAGGAACTTAAAACTTTCCACCTTCTCCACTACTGACCCGTCGATGTGGATAGGGGGGTGCTCCCTCTGCTGTTTCCTGAAGTCCACAATCATCTCCTTGTTTTGTTGACGTTGAGTATGAGGTTATTTTTCCTGACACCACACCTCCGAGGCCCTCACCTCCCTCCCTGTAGGCCGTCTCGTCGTTGTTGGTAATTCAAGCCTACCACTGTAGTGTCATCCGCAAACTTGATGATTGAGTTGGAGGCGTGCATGGCCACGCAGTCGTGGGTGAACAGGGAGTACAGGAGAGCTCAGAACGCACCCTTGTGGGGCCCCAGTGTTGAGGATCAGCGGGGTGGAGAATTGTTACCTACCCTCACCACCTGGGGGCGGCCCGTCAGAAGTCCAGGACCCAGTGCACAGGGGGTCGAGACCCAGGGTCTCGAGCTTGATTACGAGTTTGGAGGTACTATGTGTTAATGCTGAGCTTAATCGATGAACAGCATTCTCACATGGGTATTCCTCTTGTCCAGATGGGTTAGGCAGTGTCAGTGTGGTTGCGATTGCGTCGTCTGTGGACCTATTGGTCGGTAAGCAAATTGGATGGGTCTAGGGTGTCCGGAGGGTGGAGGTGATATGGTCCTGACTAGTCTCTCAAAGCACTTCATGATGACGGAGTAAGTAGTGCTACGGGGCGGTAGTCGTTTAGCTCAGTTACCTTAGCTTTCTTGGGAACAGAACAATGGTGCCCTCTTAAGCATGTGGGAACAGCAGACTGGGATAAGGATTGATTGAATATGTCCGTAAACACACCAGCAGCTGGTCTGCGCATGCTCTGAGGACGCGGCTGGGAATGCCGTCTGGGCCTGCAGCCTTGCGAGGGTTAACACGTTTAAATGTTTTACTCACACCTCGGCTGCAGTGAAGGAGAGCCCGCAGGTTTTGGTAGGGGGCCGTGTCAGTGGCACTTATTGTCCTCAAAGCGGGCAAAAAAGTTGTTTAGCCGTCTGGGAGCAAGACATCCGGTCCTCGACGGGCTGGTTTTCTTTTTGTAATCCGTGATTGACTGTAGACCCTGCCACATACCTCTTGTGTCTGAGCTGTTGAATTTCGACTCGATTTTGTCTCTTGTACTGAGACTTAGCCTGTTTGATTGCCTTTCGGAGAGAATAGCTACACTGTTGTATTCGGTCATGCTTCCGGTCACCTTGCCTGGTTAAAAGCAGTGGTTCGCGCTTTCAGTTTCACGCGAATGCTGCCGTCAATCCACGGTTTTCTGGTTTGGGAATGTTTTTATCGTTGCTGTGGTACGACATCGTCAATGCACTTCCTAATGAACTCGCTCACCGAATCAGCATATTCGTCAATATGTTGTTGGACGCGATGCGGAACATATTTCAATCCGCGTGATCGAACAGATCTTGAAGCGTGGATTCAGATTGGTCGGACCAGCGTTGAACAGACCTGAGCGCGGAGCTTGTGTTTGAGTTTCTGTTTGTAGGCTGGAATCAACAAAATGGAGTCATGGTCAGCTTTTCCGAAAGGGGGGCGCGGGGAGGGCCTTATAAGCGTCGCGGAAATTAGTATAACAATGGTCTAGTTTTTTCCAGCCCTGGTAGCCACAATCGATATGCTGATAGAATTTAGGGAGTTTTGTTTTTTAGATTAGCCTTGTTAAAATCCCCAGCTACGATGAATGCAGCCTCAGGGTGTTGGTTTCCAGTTTACAAAGAGTCAGATAAAGTTCGTTCAGGGCCATCGATGTGTCTGCTTGGGGGGGAATGTATACGGCTGTGATTATGATTGACGAGAATTCCCTTGGTAGATAATGCGGTCGACATTTGATTGTGAGGAGTTCTAGATCAGGTGAAACAGAACGACTTGAGTTCTTGTGTGTTGTTATGATGATCACACCACTTCTCGTTAATCATAAGGCATACCCCCCCGCCCCTCTTCTTACCGGAAAGATGTTTGTTTCTGTCGGCGCGATGCATGAAGAAACAGCTGGCTGCACCGACTCTGTTAGCGTCCCTTGAGTTAGCCATGGTTCCGTGAAGCAGAGCACGTTGCAATCCCTGATGTCTCTCTGGAATGCTACCCGTGCTCGGATTCATCAACCTTATTGTCAAGAGACTGGACATTGGCGAGAGTAGTATGCTAGGGAGTGGACGCGATGCCCGTCTCCGAAGCCTGACCACGAGACCGCCACGTTTTCCCCTTTTCGGCGTCGGCACAGGGTCGCGGCTGGGATCAGATCCATTGTATTGTGTGGAAGGCAAAACACTGGATCCGTTTCGGAAAGTCATATTCCTGGTAGGAACGATGATGAGTTGACGTTAATCGATATATTCAGTAGTTCCTCCCGACTGTATGTAATGAAACCTAAGATTACCCGGTCAGCGTACCGATGCTAAGAAAATAACACGTAAAAAAACAAAATACTGCATATTTTCCAAGGAACACGAAGCGAGGCGGCCATCTCTTTTCGGCGCCGGAAGTCTAAACCTCTACCTCCTCCTGCTCATTGTGTGTGTCTGTGTGTGTCTGTGTGTCTGTGTGTGTGGTCTTGCTCCTGTGGCCCTTTGGAATTCTTATCTTTCTCAGTCACGTCCTCAATGGAATAATACTGTATCAAGACTTTGATGGAAGAAACTGTGCAGATGTGCCAGGTAAAGTATACGGGGAGTTTCCATATCCATTGTATTGACTTGGCCAATGTGTTGTATTGACTGGGGTTTTTTCAGGAGCTGAACTTGGCAACAACATGAGACTGTGACAGACAGCCTGCTGGATCATCTTCAGACTACTGCTGTACTACGAAGTTTATCCACCTGCATCTCCATATATCAATACAGACACTCCCTAGAAACACCACCTCTACCTCCATATATCAATACAGACACTCCCTAGAAACACCACCTGTAAGGTGGTGTTTCTTGGGAGTGTCTGTATAGATATATGGAGATGCAGGTGGTGTTTCTAGGGAGGTGGTCTGTATTTGAATATATGGAGATGCAGGTGGTGTTTTCTAGGGAGTGTCTGTATTGATATATGGAGATGCAGGTTGGTGTTTCTAGGAGTGTCTGTATTGATATATGGAGATGCAGGTGGTGTTTAGGGAGTGTCTGTATTGATTGGAGATGCAGGTGGTGTTTCTAGGGAGTGTCTGTATTGATTATTGAGTGCAGGTGGTGTTTCTAGGAGTGTCTGTATTGATATATGGAGATGCAGGTGGTGTTTCTTAGGGAGTGTCTGTATTGATATATGGAGGTAGAGGTGGTGTTCTAGGGAGTGTCTGTATTGATATATGGAGATGCAGGTGGTGTTTCTAGGGAGTGTCTGTATTGATGTATGGAGATGCAGGTGGTGTTTCTAGGGAGTGTCTGTATTGATGTATGGAGGTGCAGGTGGTGTTTCTAGGGAGTGTCTGTATTGATGTATGGAGGTGCAGGTGGTGTTTCTAGGGAGTGTCTGTATTGATGTATGGAGATGCAGGTGGTGTTCTAGGGAGTGTCTGTATTGATATATGGAGATGCAGGTGGTGTTTCTAGGGAGTGTCTGTATTGATGTATGGAGGTGCAGGTGGTGTTTCTAGGGAGTGTCTGTATTGATATATGGAGGTGCAGGTGGTGTTTCTAGGGAGTGTCTTGTATTGATAGATGGAGGTGCAGGTGGTGTTTCTAGGGAGTGTCTGTATTGATAGATGGAGGTGCAGGTGGTGTTTCTAGGAGTGTTCGTATTGATGTATGGAGATGCAGGTGTGTTTTCTAGGGAGTGTCTGTATTGATATATGGAGATGCAGGTGGTGTTTCTAGGAGTGTCTGTATTGATATATGGAGGTAGAGTGGTGTTTCTAGGAGTGTCTGTATTGATATATGGAGATGCAGGTGGTGTTTCTAGGGAGTGTCTGTATTGATAGATGGAGGTGCAGGTGGTGTTTCTAGGGAGTGTCTGTATTGATAGATGGAGGTGCAGGTGGTGTTTCTAGGGAGTGTCTGTATTGATGTATGGAGTGCAGTGGTGTTTCTAGGGAGTGTCTGTATTGATATATGGAGATGCAGGTGGTGTTTCTAGGGAGTGTCTGTATTGATATTGGAGGTAGAGGTGGTGTTTCTAGGGAGTGTCTGTATTGTATATTGAGGTGCAGGTGGTGTTTCTAGGAGTGTCTGTATTGATATATGGAGGTAGAGGTGGTGTTTCTAGGGAGTGTCTGTATTGATATATGGAGATGCAGGTGGTGTTTTCTAGGGAGTGTCTGTATTGATGTATGGAGATGCAGGTGGTGTTTCGTGGAGTGTCTGTATTGATATATGGAGATGCAGGTGGTGTTTCTAGGGAGTGTCTGTATTGATATATGGAGTAGAGGTGGTGTTTCTAGGGAGTGTCTGTATTGATATATTGAGGTGCAGGTGGTGTTCTAGGGAGTGTCTGTATTGATATATGGAGGTAGAGTGGTGTTTCTAGGAGTGTCTGTATTGATATATGGAGTAGAGGTGGTTTTCTAGGGGTGTCTGTATTGATATATGGAGATGCAGGTGGATAAACTTCGTAGTACAAGCAGAGTCTGAAGATGATCCAGCAGGCTGTCTGTCACAGTCTCATGTTGTTGCCAAGTTCAGCTCCTGAAAAAACCCCAGTCAATACAACAATTGGCCAAGTCAATACAATGGATATGGAAACTCCCGTATACTTTACCTGGCACATCTGCACAGTTTCTTCCATCAAAGTCTTGATACAGTATTATTCCATTGAGGACGTGACTGAGAAAGATAAGAATTCCAAAGGGCCACAGGAGCAAGACCACCACCACAGACACACAGACACACACAGACACACAACAATGAGCAGGAGGAGGTAGAGGTTTAGACTTCCCGGCGCCGAAAAGGAGATGGCCGCCTCGCTTCGTGTTCCTTGGAAAATATGCAGTATTTTGTTTTTTGTGTTATTTCTTACATCGGTACCCCGGGTAATCTTAGGTTTCATTACATACAGTCGGGAGGAACTACTGAATATACGATTAACGTCAACTCATCATCGTTCCTACCAGGAATATGACTTCCCGAAACGGATCCAGTGTTTTGCCTTCCACACAATACAATGGATCTGATCCCAGCCGGCGACCCTGTGCGACGCCCGAAAAAAGGGGAAAACGTGGCGGTCTCGTGGTCAGGCTTCGGAGACGGGCACATCGCGCTCCACTCCCTAGCATACTACTCGCCAATGTCCAGTCTCTTGACAATAAGGTTGATGAAATCCGAGCACGGGTAGCATTCCAGAGAGACATCAGGGATTGCAACGTGCTCTGCTTCACGGAACATGGCTAACTCAAGGGACGCTAACAGAGTCGGTGCAGCCAGCTGGTTTCTTCATGCATCGCGCCGACAGAAAAAACATCTTCTCGGTAAGAAGAGGGGCGGGGGGGTATGCCTTATGATTAACGAGAAGTGGTGTGATCATCATAACAACACACAAGAACTCAAGTCGTTCTGTTCACCTGATCTAGAACTCCTCACACATCAAATGTCGACCGCATTATCTACCAAGGGAATTCTCGTCAATCATAATCACAGCCGTATACATTCCCCCCCAAGCAGACACTCGATGGCCCTGAACGAACTTTATCTGACTCTTTGTAAACTGGAAACCACACACCCTGAGGCTGCATTCATCGTAGCTGGGGATTTTAACAAGGCTAATCTAAAAACAAAACTCCCTAAATTCTATCAGCATATCGATTGTGCTACCAGGGCTGGAAAAACACTAGACCATTGTTATACTAATTTCCGCGACGCTTATAAGGCCCTCCCCCGCCCCCCTTTCGGAAAAGCTGACCATGACTCCATTTTGTTGATTCCAGCCTACAAACAGAAACTCAAACAACAAGCTCCGCGCTCAGGTCTGTTCAACGCTGGTCCGACCAATCTGAATCCACGCTTCAAGACTGCTTCGATCACGCGGATTGGATATGTTCCGCATCGCGTCCACACAACAATATTGACGAATATGCTGATTCGGTGAGCGAGTTCTATTAGGAAGTGCATTGACGATGTCGTACCCACAGCAACGATAAAAAAATTCCCAAACCAGAAACCGGTGGATTGACGGCAGCATTCGCGTGAAACTGAACAAGCGCGAACCACTGCTTTTAACCAGGGCAAGGTGACGGCAGCATGACCGAATACAAACAGTGTAGCTATTCTCTCCCGCAAGGCAATCAAACAGGCTAAGTCTCAGTACAGAGACAAAATCGAGTCGAAATTCAACAGCTCAAGACACAAGAGGTATGTGGCAGGGTCTACAGTCAATCACGGATTACAAAAAGAAAACCAGCCCCGTCGAGGACCAGGATGTCTTGCTCCCAGACAGGCTAAACAACTTTTTTGCCGCTTTGAGGACAATACAGTGCCACTGACACGGCCCCCTACCAAAACCTGCGGGCTCTCCTTCACTGCAGCCGAGGTTGAGTAAAACATTTAAACGTGTTAACCTCGCAAGGCTGGCAGGCCCAGACGGCATTCCCAGCCGCGTCCTCAGAGCATGCGCAGACCAGCTGGCTGGTGTGTTTACGGACATATTCAATCAATCCTTATCCCAGTCTGCTGTTCCCACATGCCTTCAAGAGGGCCACCATTGTTCCTGTTCCCAAGAAAGCTAAGGTACTGAGCTAAACGACTACCGCCCCGTAGCACTCACTTCCGTCATCATGAAGTGCTTTGAGAGACTAGTCAAGGACCATATCACCTCACCCTCCGGACACCCTAGACCCACTCCAATTTGCTTACCGACAATAGGTCCACAGACAGCAATCGCAAACCACACTGCACACTGCCCTAACCCATCTGGACAAGAGGAATACCCATGTGAGAATGCTGTTCATCGATTACAGCTCAGCATATTAACACATAGTACCTCAAACTCGTAATCAAGCTCGAGACCCTGGGTCTCGACCCGCCCTGTGCAACGGGTCCTGGACTTCCTGACGGGCCCCCCCAGGTGGTGAGGTAGGTAACAACATCTCCACCCCGCTGATCCTCAACACTGGGGCCCCCACAAGGGTGCGTTCTGAGCTCTCCTGTACTCCCTGTTCACCCACGACTGCGTGGCCATGCACGCCTCCAACTCAATCATCAAGTTTGCGGATGACACTACAGTGGTAGGCTTGATTACCAAACAACGACGAGACGGCCTACAGGGAGGAGGTGAGGGCCCTCGGCAGTGTGGTGTCAGGAAATAAACCTCATACTCAACGTCAACAAAACAAAGGAGATGATTGTGGAC
>NC_036847.1:28623914-28637115 GCF_002910315.2 Salvelinus sp. IW2-2015 | reverse complement strand
ACAGTGCTGTGTTCCTGTCAGACTGTGTGACAGATGAATTACTGCGTCTGGTTTAATTGGCTTTTCCTGTTTTGTATCCACATCTGATCAACAATTCTTGGCGCTAACTGTAGAAGGCGACAAGCAGGGCGTGAATAAAGAGAGAGAGGAGGAGAGCATAGGGAGAGAGAGATTTCTATTTTTTATTACATTGCTAATTATTCACTAATAGTTTGTGGTGTTTCTAGGGAGTGTCTGTATCGATAGATGGAGATGCAGGGGTGTTTCTAGGAGTGTCTGTATTGATATATGAAGGTGCAGGTGGTGTTTCTAGGGAGTGTCTGTATTGATAGATGGAGGTGCAGGTGGTGTTTCTTGGGAGTGTCTGTATAGATATATGGAGATGGGTGGGTTTCTAGGGAGTGTCTGTATTGATAGATAGGTAGAGGTGGTGTTTCTTGGGAGTGTCTGTATAGATATATGGAGATGCTAGGTGGTGTTTAGGGTGTCTGTATGAATATGGAGATGCAGGTGGTGTTTCTAGGGAGTGTCTGTATTGATATAGAGATGCAGGTTGTTTCTAGGAGTGTCTGTATTGATATATGGAGATGCAGGTGGTGTTTCTAGGGAGTGTCGTGTATTGATTATGGAGATGCAGGTGTGTGTTTCTAGGGAGTGTCTGTATTGATATATTGAGTGCAGGTGGTGTTCTAGGAGTGTCTGTATTGATATATGGAGATGCAGGGTGGTGTTTCTAGGGAGTGTCTGTATTGATATATGGAGTAGAGGTGGTTTCTAGGGAGTGTCTGATTGATATATGGAGATGCAGGTGGTGTTTCTAGGGAGTGTCTGATTGATGTATGGAGATGCAGGTGTGTTCTAGGGAGTGTCTGTATTGATGTATGGAGTGCAGGTGGTTTCTAGGGGAGTGTCTGTATTGATGTATGGAGGTGCAGGTGGTGTTTCTAGGGAGTGTCTGTATTGATGTATGGAGATGCAGGTGTGTTTCTAGGGAGTGTCTGTATTGATATATGGGAGATGCAGTGTGTTTCTAGGGAGTGTCTGTATTGATGTAGGAGAGTGCAGTGGTGTTTCTAGGGAGTGTCTGTATTGATATATGGAGGTGCAGTGGTGTTTTCTAGGGAGTGTCTGTATTGATAGATGGAGGTGCAGGTGGTGTTTCTAGGGAGTGTCTGTATTGATAGATGGAGGTGCAGGTGGTGTTCTAGGAGTGTCTGTATTGATGTATGGAGATGCAGGTGTGTTTCTAGGGAGTGCTGTATTGATATATGGAGATGCAGGTGGTGTTTCTAGGGAGTGTCTGTATTGATATATGGAGTAGGAGGTGGTGTTTCTAGGGAGTGTCTGTATTGATATATGGAGATGCAGGTGGTGTTTCAGGGAGTGTCTGTATTGATAGATGGAGGTGCAGGTGGTGTTTCTAGGGAGTGTCTGTAGTTGATAGTATGAGTGCAGGTGTGTTTTCTAGGGAGTGTCTGATTGATGTATGGAGATGCAGGTGGTGTTTCTTGGGAGTGTCTGTATTGATATATGGAGATGCACGGTGGTGTTTCTAGGGAGTGTCTGGTATTGATATATGGAGGTAGAGGTGGTGTTTCTAGGAGTGTCTGTATTGATATATTGAGGTGCAGGTGGTGTTTCTAGGAGTGTCTGTATTGATATATGGAGTAGAGTGGTGTTTCTAGGGAGTGTCTGTATTGATATATGGAATGCAGGTGGTGTTTCTAGGGGTCTGTATTGATGTATGGAGATGCAGGTGGTGTTTCTAGGGAGTGTCTGTATTGATATATGGAGATGCCTCCATATATCAATACAGACACTCCCTAGAAACACCACCTGCATCTCCATATATCTATACAGACACTCCCAAGAAACACCACCTGCACCTCCATCTATCAATACAGACACTCCCTAGAAACACCACCTGCACCTTCATATATCAATACAGACACTCCCTAGAAACACCACCTGCATCTCCATCTATCGATACAGACACTCCCTAGAAACACCACAAACTAATTAGTGAAATAATTAGCAATGTAATAAAAAATAGAAATCTCTCTCTCCCTATGCTCTCCCTCTCTCTCTTTTATTCACGCCCTGGCTTGTCGCCTTCTACAGTTAGCGCCAAGAATTGTTGATCAGATGTGGATACAAAACAGGAAAAGCCAATTAAACCAGACGCAGTAATTCATCTGTCACACAGTCTGACAGGAACACAGCACTGTTAAATATAAGACACAACATCATCAATCAAAACATGTCACTATAGCTATCCAGTCACTTGTTATGAGTAATTACAAGTGTCAAAGAAAAGCATTTGAGCATCTGGAAAGAATAAGATAACTTCATATGAATTTTTTATCACTTTGACTAATTTAAAGCGCAGAAATATATATGACAAAACTTTATAATAATTTACCTTATGTCACACAAGATTCAACTAAATCATTGCATGTTTGAAGAAAGAGCTCCATTTATTCTTATTAAACATTTTTATAAAAACTCAACAACTCTACAAAAAGACTCTGCAACTCCGTATTCCCTATAGACTAGCAGCAGCCCCACCCTGAGCACAGCGCTCCATTGCTGATGTTTTATGACGGGCAATTCAGCCTCGGCTGTTATCTGAGCCAACTCAGGAATGGACACTAGAATCAAGTGCAATAAACAAGATTGTCTGGACAGCCATTCACAAAGGGAAGAGTGGGAGGGGGTGAGTTCCCCTATGGACCTTCACACAGAAACTCTCTCTCTCACACACACACACGCTACAAACACATCAAAGAGAGAGACAAACAAAACACAATCTACCCACATAGGCAAACATGAGCAGAGAGCGAGAGAGAACTTTGCTCCCAAGCTCCAGGCTAGACAGAGCAGCTTTCCTCCTGTTTGTTTTCACAGCAGTCTCTAAACAAGGTTCAGGTCTGCTCTTTCTGGGATCTCGTAGCTTGTGTGTGTGTTGTGTGGTGTGTGTGTTGTGTGTGGTGTGTGTGTGTGTGTGTGTGTGTGTGTGTGTGTGTGTGTGTGTGTGTGTGTGTGTGTGTGTGTGTGTGTGTGTGTGTGTGTGTGTGTGTGTGTGTGTCAGTGTGGTGTGTATTGTGATCATACTGCATGTGTGCTTGCTGAGCATTTGGCCTTCTCCTCTGCCCTGCTGCTTTGTTGAGTCTGCTGAGCTCTGAGCTGGGCCCCAGGATATCTCCAGAGACAGGGGGTTGTAATTTACACCCTTCTCCCTGAAGAGCCTGGGAAGGAACAGGGAGGGAGGGGGACGAAGGATAGAGAGGCGCAGAGGATAAGAGGGAGGGAGACAGCGAGAAAAAGGAGGACAGAGAGGGGAAGGAGAGGGTCCAAGAGTACAGAGAAATAACAGGAGGATGAGACACAGAGAGGGGAGATATAAGGAGGGATGAACGAGAGATATGGCCAAGATTTACAGTGGGGCAAAAAAGTATTTAGTCAGCCACCAATTGTGCAAGTTCTCCCACTTAAAAAGATGAAAGAGGCCTGTAATTTCATCATAGGTACACTTCAACTATGACAGACAAAATGAGGAAAAAAAATCGGAAAATCACATTGTAGGATTTTTTATGAATTTCTTTGCAATTATGGTGGAAAATAAGTATTTGGTCAATAACAAAAGTTTATCTCAATACTTTGTTATATTACCCTTTGTTGGCAATGACAGAGGTCAAACGTTTTCTGTAAGTCTTCACAAGCTTTTCACACACTGTTGCTGGTATTTGGCATTCCTCCATGCAGATTTCCTCTAGAGCATGATGTTTGGGGCTGTTTGCTGGGCAACACAGACTTTCAACTCCCTCCAAAGATTTTCTATGGGGTTGAGATCTGGAGACTGGCTAGGCCACTCCAGGACCTTGAAATGCTTCTTACGAAGCCACTCCTTCGTTGCCCGGGCGGTGTGTTTGGGATCATTGTCATGCTGAAAGACCCAGCCACGTTTCATCTTCAATGCCCTTGCTGATGGAAGAAGTTTCACTCAAATCTCACGATACATGGCCCCATTCATTCTTTCCTTTCACGGATCAGTCGACCTGGTCCCTTGGCAGAAAACAGCCCCAAAGCATGATGTTTCCACCCCATGCTTCACAGTAGGTAGGTGTTCTTTGGATGCAATCAGCATTCTTTGTCCTCCAACACGACGAGTACCAAAAAGTTCTATTTTGGTTTCATCTGACCATATGACATTCTCCCAATCTTTTTCTGGATCATCCAAATGCTCTCTAGCAAACTTCAGACGGGCCTGGACATGTACTGGGCTTAAGGCAGGGGACACGTCTGGCACTGCAGATTTGAGTCCCTGGCGGCGTAGTGTGTTACTGATGGTAGGCTTTTTTACTTTGGTCCCAGCTCTCTGCAGGTCATTCACTAGGTCCCCGTGTTGTTTGGGATTTTTGTCACTGTTCTTGTGATCATTTTGACCCCACGGGGTGAGATCTTGCGTGGAGCCCCAGACGAGGGAGATTTATCAGTGGTCTTGATGTCTTCCATTTCCTAATAATTGCTCCACAGTTGATTTCTTCAAACCAAGCTGCTTACCTATTGCAGATTCAGTCATCCAGCCTGGTGCAGGTCTACAATTTTGTTTCTGGTGTCCTTTGACAGCTCTTTGGTCTTGCCATAGTGGAGTTTGGAGGTGTGACGTTTGAGGTTGTGGACAGGTGTCTTTTATTACTGATAACAAGTTCAAACAGGTGCCATTAATACAGGTAACGAGTGGAGGACAAAGGAGCCTCTTAAAGAAGAAGTTACAGGTCTGTGAGAGCCAGAAATCTTGCTTGTTTTTGTAGGTGACCAAATACTTTTTTTCCACCATCATTTGCAAATAAATTAATTAAAATCCTACAATGTGATTTTCTGGATTTTTTTCTCATTTTGTCTGTCATAGTTGAAGTGTACCTATGATGAATTACAGGCTTCTCTCATCTTTTTAAGTGGGAGAACTTGTACAATTGGTGGCTGACTAAATATCTTTTTGCCCCACTGTATATAGAACAGAATAGGTGATATTGGTGGGAGTGTGAATCCAACATGGCTGCTGTATGCTTGCATCGTTCAAAATATTACAAAAGTTACACACTCTCTCTTTCCCTTCTGACCTTTCTCCCATCTCTCTCTTTTCTATCTCTCTCCCCCCCCCCCTCTCTCTCCACAAAGACATTCCATAAATGTGCCAGTGGTAGCTGCTGGGACAGAGACACCTCAGACCCCAGACAGACAGCCCAGCGCTCTGCTGTGTTTGGGGGCAGATGTACCACCATTACCTGCCTCCAGCCCAACAGACCAGGACCAAGGGCCCCCTCTCACTCTCGTTCTCTCGCTCTGTCCTTTCTTTTCTTCTCCCATCACATCTCATCTATCTCTCCCTCACTAAGGGCCCGCCACTCACCCACTTAAGGGAACAAAACGATGCACCAGAGTCCCACTCATTGTTAAGCAGAGACAGGACAGCGACAGGACCGAGACAGGAACAGAAACAGTCAGGGGGAGAAAGGAAAGACAAAGGGATGGAAAGAATAGGAGACACCCCTCACACTAACCTGTTTGCAACAGTTTCCTTTTCGGAGAGAGGTCCAATTCATTAAGCCATCACAGGTCTGACAGCCTACCAGCTGATACCTAAAGACCTGTCCTGTAGTGTCCTACATGCAGTGCACATCTCTGTATGACTTCATTACTACAAAAGACTCTGGATAGAAAAACAGTGGGTTCAAAAATGTTCAACTCCTTTAAATACTTCTAGCATTTTCTTCAGCCTGCCTGAAGTGTTAGATGGGTGGGTTTGCACTTTTTCACTATTATATTTGTTCCATTGCGCGAGGCAAGCTCAATGAAGCCAAGATAAGGTATTTGAAATTATTTCAAATAGTATTTGAACCCAGGCCTGGTACAGTGCTGCAAATGTATTTTATGTTGACTTTCTGATGAGGTAAGTGTCTATAGCTTTTAGTGAAACCTGTTTCTGATTGACTAAGTGACTAAACGAGAGTAAACTATGCTGCTTCTAGATCTGTATTGGTGGTCTCACACTGTTAGCCTACACACACACACACACACACACACACACAACATAGACACACACACACATAACAGACGCATGCACACGTAAACACACATTCAGTCCTCCTCTCTCAGAATGCCTCTGTGTACTTCTGATTGACTGCAGAGTAAATGCTTTAAGCTGCACGTCTCACTCCAACACCTAAACATCTGACAGGCTGCCCATAAATAAAGGTTAGCCAGAGCCTGCTGCATGGGTAATTTACACCAGCGCTATCTCTTAAACGAACATGTTACAGATCTCCACTCCATATTTTATCACCCGGGAGAGAGCACTTGGAGGGAAGATGAACAAGTGCAAAGTTGGAGACATAAGGGAGTGGGGTGAGGGGTTGGAGGGGGACTTCAAAGTTCCACGGCCCAGAGAGCAGGTGGGGGTGTGGGGGTGTTGGCTCCTCCCAGGGAGCGGGCAGGGTGGTTCTCTTCAGGAAGCTGGGAGCCAGTGCTATGGTCCAGGCCTGGGCTCGTCCCTAGCCTTTGGCCACAGCCATGTACAGACAAACACTCCTGGCCACAGAAGCAGGCAGCAGCACAACACGTGGCAGGAGAAGATCTAGGGAGGAGCACGGCCTGAAGCTGCTCTCTTCTCCCTCCATCAGAAATCGCCTTTCTTTGTCTCTTTCTTTCACTGGGTGAAAACGTATCCTAACCCCTTACACTCGTGGAAACTGGCCTTTATGGACAGGGCCAAATATAAATGTTTCTAACGGAAACACTATAAAAAGCGTATGCATGACATGGTAGCAATTGAAAGGGATCCGTTTGGAGATTATGGGGAAATCATCAGATCAAAGTTGAGGACACAACAGTTCACCTACAAGACTGAATCCAAACATTACACTGTTGATTTTATGTGCATTTACTGTACTTTCACGGCATTTGTCAATTAGGAAATCTGAACAGACTCTGGATACATTCAGTACATAATAAGAATATTCATTTAAATGTGAGTAGGCGCAAGATTTAAAAAAACAATTACAATTGTTTGAGTGAGAGTTCTAACTGGCGTCTCCAAGCAGCCACACACCTCTCCAAACTGTGCACAGTTCCTAAGTCATTTCAATGTACTTTTATGACTCAAGGAAAGAGCCTTAAAATACAATCTGCTCCAAGCTTTGCCAATGAGGAACTGAAGCAAGCACACTTGTTTTTTTTGTTTGGAACACAGCCCTGCATCCCCAACATCACATAATTACTGTTGCTGTTTACGCAATCCAAAAGCATTCCATTATAAATAGCATTCTGGATCAGGTGTGCATCATATGACACTTTATTATATTACCAACATAGATAAGTAAGTTATAAAACATCATTTGACAGTGTTAGACTTTCAAAAGGCAAACATATTTAAATATTACTACTCATAGAATGGAGTCATGGGTGTATTCAAATGCGTTTTCCGCGGCTAATTTGCTTGTCTTTTTTTTTTAACTAGGCAGGTCAGTTAAGAACAAATTCTTATTTTCAATGACGGCCTAGGAACAGTGGGTTAGATTTTTGCAGAACGATAGATTTTTGCCTTGTCAGCTCGGTGATCTTGCAACCTTTCGGTTACTTGTCCAAAGCTCTAACCACTAGGCTAACTGCCACCCCATCACAACATGACAAATATAGGGTCATTCTGTTCATGACAACCCAAGGTATAACGCATGTAATCATTGTAACTGTGGATGAAACATAGCTATCATAAACGTTGACCTTGTAAATGACATGAGTTTTCAAATATGGAAATGTTTAATGCACCTTTGGTATTACGGATGTGTGGTTTGCTTGTATGACGTCAAAGCAGTATACATTATAATCCTCAATGCCTCATCTTTCAGAACACATCGACTTGCTTTACAATATTTCCCTCACTCAGACAACAACAAATGTGAAAAAGTAGCCTAATTCGCGAGAGGGATGAGGGCATCTTCTTGTCTCCACGGTGCTCAAGTTTATAACCGATGTCAGTCAAAACCTACCTTGCGCTGTGAAGCGGAGAACCTGGAGTTCTGACATGTAAAGTATTACAGCCATTGCGTTCCAATTATGAGTTTATCAATTACAAAATCTGCTATTTTCAACCCGTATAGGGGATGACAGGGGCTGTGAGTGGAAAGGGCGACTAGTGATGGACCTGGGGCGCTCAGGGCTGTAAGAGTCTCTGGGGTTACAGGTCCCTCAGATACTGAAGGGAAACAACCTCCAAGAATATTGAGTCTAAAATCCTCAAAAGAGCACCGGTACCTATTTCATGTCGCTTCAAGCACTGCCTCCACAGAGAGCAGGAGGTTTAAATAGCCTACACGTTTGTCTTCTCTGCCTCAAATCAGCTAACATTCTAATCAAAATAGAAAACAAATTCCAAATTCAAATGATTTGGCTTTGACTACTTGTAACATTTACATATCTTGTGGCTTCATAAGAAAATCATTTACATATCCTTGGCTTTATGTTTACAACTGTAAATATAGTATCACATGAAGGAGATTTAATATCCCAGTCTAATAATGGATTTGACAGCATCTCGCTCCCTCTGGTGGCCATTTCTGGAACATTCTACCTGAATGAAAAGAGTTTCAGATGTGATCATGTTTCCCTATAACTAACTGTTTCCATGCAGCTACAGAATATCTCATTTGATCGATAACATATTTCTGATTTAGAGTCTTGTGGTAAATTCTGGTAACGGTTTGTTAATGTGATTTAGTTGCTCGCTAACGAGCATATTCAGTAACCTACAGTAACTACAATTGCACTGCCTGGAAAATGCATTTTGAAGACGCACTATAAATCAAACACATAATCAACATTATGTCTGACAATTCCTTTATTGGAGATTACTTTTAAATGCTAAGAGTGCAGTACTGTAGAAAGCTGATATGTTAGAACTGAAGGGGAGAACATAGTCTGGCAGAAGGTGTTACAGTTCCTTTGTACATGTTACAACATATACCTGAGTAGGCTACAACATCTGGAGTAGGAGTGTGTGTGCGTGCGTGCGTGTGTGCTTGAGCGCGTGTGTGTGTGCGTGCGCGCGCGTGCGTGTGTGTGTGCGTGTGTGTGTGAGTGTGAGTGCGTGTGTGTGTGTGTGTGTGTGTGTGTGTGTGTGTGTGTGTGTGTGTGTGTGTGTGTGTGTGTGTGTGTGTGTGTGTGTGTGTGTGTGTGTTGTAATGGGCTGGTGCAGCTGATCAAGGTGCTGTGAGTGAAGGAGATGAATGGCTTCGCTTGTAGCATGACACTCAAACGAGAACACCAGTGCGTTGTGTTCTGGTGCTCACAGTAATCAATCATGACTGAGGAATGTCGAGGAATGTACAGTAGCCCAAACACTGGTGCTCCGACACAGTCCACTGAGGGCTGATGCCCTCTGGTGGTGATATCATGATATGACAATGACCAGAGACATCATTCAGCAGTATTGCAGGCAGAGCTAATTCTTTGTATTCTTTGGACAGTTGAAAGGTGAACCATCAGCATTGAGTGAAAACCCACTTCAGCCTGAACCAAAACAACTTGAATAAATGATAAATGTGTATGTGCGTCCGTGGACACATGATTACGTACGTACGTTACATGTATGTCCTCAAATATGGAAGGCAGGCGGAAAAAGGCGAGATCAGGTGGGACCATTCTAGCCAATGAGAGGTCAGATACGCGTAAGAACAACAGGCCATAGTGATAGATTTCTTTGTATCTCTGCCATTATAGCATCTGTGACCAAATGGGCAGCACCATTGAGGCCATCTCCATTTTAAAGTAGTACATTTTCTTGTTCCTCATTGGCTGATTTGCTCCCAATACATAGGAACCCTCACCCAAACTGCAGCAGCCATGCTGTTGCTCCAGTTTCAGCCGTGCTGCCTGCGGCTATGGAACCCTGACCTGTTCACCGGACGTGCTACCTGTCCCAGACCTGCTGTTTTCAACTCTCTAGAGACAGCAGGAGCAGTAGAGATACTCTGAATGATCGGCTATGAAAAGCCAACTGACATTTACTCCTGAGGTGCTGACCTGTTGCACCCTCGACAACCACTGTGATTATTATTATTTGACCCTGCTGGTCATTTATGAACATTTGAACATCTTGGCCATGTTCTGTTATAATCTCCACCCGGCACGGCCAGAAGAGGACTGGCCACCCCTCATAGTCTGGTTTCTTCCTAGGTTCGGGCCTTTCTAGGGAGTTTTTCCTAGCCACTGTGCTTCTACACCTGCATTGCTTGCTGTTTGGGGTTTTAGGCTGGGTTTCTGTACAGCACTTTGTGACATCACCTGATGTAAGAAGGGCTTTATAAATAAATTTGATTTGATTTGAACCAGTTGAATACTTTAAAATGGTGGAAGCCCTCAATGGCAAGGTCCATGCTAAAACGGGATACATCCATGAGTCCTCTATCTCTATGAAAACAGGCACATTGCCGATATAAAGTCGTGCCGAAATGCCACGGGTCCACTTATATCAGTGCATTCATAACAACCTAACCATTTCGAAACTTCTATCCGATAAAATAAGCCTCATGTAGCAAATTAGCAATTACATTTTTAGTTGACAAAATTAGACACTCATTGACCTACATACAAAAATGTCACACTTGGTGGACTTATTTTCGTGGACAGATTTTGGGTAGAGTAAAACCTCTCGCTTCACCTCTTCCTCTCTGGTTCATTCACACATGCATGTTTCCAGTTCACCTATGGCTTCATTGCACCCGTGCTGTGCTCCACCCACAGGACAGTAAAAGCACATAAAGCCTGGTAAATTGTAGGAGGGTAATTATGGCTCCTGTTGGATGATGGAAACACAAGAAACATCAGAGGGTAATAAAACAGCCCTAAATGCCAACAGTACATTCATCCATCAGCAGAGAGGGCCGGAGGAGAGGGTAGAGGGTAGAGCAGAGAGGGCCGGAGGAGAGGGTAGAGGGTAGTGCAGAGAGGGCCGGAGGAGAGGGTAGAGGGTAGTGCAGAGAGGGCCGGAGGAGAGGGTAGATATGAGGGAAAAAATAGAGCAAGAGAGGAGAAACACGGAAAAGAGAAAGAAAAAAGAGGGGAAACAGGAAATCCAGAGGCTCCAGATAGCAAAGAGACAGAGGCGGAGAAAAGAAAGAGGGTAGAGAAGTAGAGCAAAAAAGAAAGAAGGGGCCGGAGGAAAGAAGCAGATAAGAAAAGGTAGTAGCATAAAGAAAAGGGACCGGAAAGGGATAAGAGGGAATAGAAGGGTAGAGCAGAGAGAAGGAACCGAGGAAGAGAGAGGGAATAAGAGAAAAGGAATAAGAAGTAGCAAAAGAGAGAAAGAGAACCGGAGGAAAGAAGGGATAGAAGAAAAACAAAACGGGAAATTAAGTGCAAGAGGAAGAACCGGAGGAGAAGGGATAAGAGAGAGATTAGCAAAGAGAAGGGAACCGAGAGGAGAAGAGGTAGAGGTAGTGCAAGAAAAGAGGAGCACAGAGAGAAGAGAGGTAAAGAGGAGTAGTTAATGACAGAATAGAAGGCCAAAGAAGGAAGAAGAAGGAATTAGAGAGGAATAAAGCAAAGGGTAAAAGTGCAAGAGAAGAGGACCGAGAGGAAGAGAAGGATAAAAGAAGGATCAAGAATAGCAAAGAGAGAGACCGGAGGACGAGGAATAAAGAAGGGTAGAATGAAGAAGAGAGGAACCGGAGAAAGAAGAAAATGGAATAAGTGCAGAGAGGGACGGAGAGAGGAGAATAAGCAAAGAGGTAGTGCAAGAGAAGGAAGCCGAGAGAGAGGAGAATATAAAAGAGAGGTAAAACTACAAGAAGAGAGGACCGAGAGGAAGAATGGATAAATGCAAGAAAAGAGCCGGTAGAAAGAAGAAAAAAAAAAAAAAAAAAAAAAGAAGGGTAAAGAGCAAAGAGAGGGCGGAGAAGAAAGAGGGAAATAGAGAGTAGAATAACTCTACTCTATTAATCCTCACTACACTAACCGATATGTTAGAGTTAATGTATAGAAGGAGAGAAATCTACCCTCTACCACTACTCCATCCGGCCCTAAAACTCATAGAGCAACTAAACACCATCATCCTCCAGGCCAACCTCATCTGCAACTACCATCTCCATAACCGAGGACAACAACTCTAAACAATAAGAAACACTAACACACTCTAAACCCTCTCCTACCAAAAGAGCCCTACTCTTGCACTAACCCGATACTACCACTCTCCGTCAGGCCCTCTACATGCAAACCATAAACAACAATCTCCTTCCGGACCACTCTCATGCCAACATACCCTAACTAAATTAAAACACATCAATACACAATAACCGAGACAACCTCTACTGCAACATAAACCTACTAACCCAATCATCCATCCGGACAAAAAAAAAAAAAAAAAAAAAAAACCCTCTCTGCACTACCCCTCTACCCTCTACCCTCTCCTCCGGCCCTCTCTGCCACTACCCTCTTACCCTCTCCTCCGGCCCTCTCTGCACTACCCTCTACCCTCTCCTCCGGCCCTCTCTGCACTACCCTCTACCCTCTCCTCCGGCCCTCTCTGCACTACCCTCTACCCTCTCCTCCGGCCCTCTCTGCACTACCCTCTACCCTCTCCAATCCGAGACAACCAATACTACATGACTCACCCTCAATTAAACCCATCTCACATTAACCGCCCTCTCATGCAAACATACCAAATCCTAAAACACATCTACACATACACAGAACACACAAATTCTACATACAAAACTATACCATAACATAACAACCTAAAAAAAAACTCACTACACGAGCCCTAACTACATAGCACAAACTACCACATCTACCCATCTAAACCGTACCGGCCCTCTCTGACTACTACACTCTTACCCATCTCCTCCAGGGCACCTCATTCTAGACAACTAACCCATACTACCCTCTTACTCGCACCTCATCATGACACTACCCCTCTAACCAACGTCTCCTAACCGAGACCACTACAACAATGACATACTAACAACCTACTACCACATACATCCATCCGGAGCCCTCTCTGCTGAATGGAATAGAATGATAACATGTTATTATCCATTCCTCCCGGGTCGCAACTGTTTCTTATACGACCCTCTGGAGCGCATTCGTTGTGTTTCCACCCGGCCCACTACATCCAGAACTCAGCCGATCACATCATAATTACCCT
>NC_036847.1:28617723-28620976 GCF_002910315.2 Salvelinus sp. IW2-2015 | reverse complement strand
GAGCAGTAGAGATACTCTGAATGATCGGCTATGAAAAGCCAACTGACATTTACTCCTGAGGTGCTGACCTGTTGCACCCTCGACAACCACTGTGATTATTATTATTGACCCTGCTGGTCATTTATGAACATTTGAACATCTTGGCCATGTTCTGTTATAATCTCCACCCGGCACGGCCAGAAGAGGACTGGCCACCCCTCATAGTCTGGTTTCTTCCTAGGTTCGGGCCTTTCTAGGGAGTTTTTCCTAGCCACTGTGCTTCTACACCTGCATTGCTTGCTGTTTGGTTTTAGGCTGGGTTTCTGTACAGCACTTTGTGACATCACCGTATGTAAGAAGGGCTTATAAATAAATTTGATTTGATTTGAACCAGTTGAATACTTTAAAATGGTGGAAGCCCTCAATGGCAAGGTCCATGCTAAAACGGGATACATCCATGAGTCCTCATCTCTATGAAAACAGGCACATTGCCGATATAAAGTCGTGCCGAAATGCCACGGGTCCACTTATATCAGTGCATTCATAACAACCTAACCATTTCGAAACTTCTATCCGAAAAATAAGCCTCATGTAGCAAATAGCAATTACATTTTAGTTGACACAAATTAGACACTCATTGACCTACATACAAAAATGTCACACTTGGTGGACTTATTTTCGTGGACAGATTTTGGGTAGAGTAAAACCTCTCGCTTCACCTCTTCCTCTCTGGTTCATTCACACATGCATGTTTCCAGTTCACCTATGGCTTCATTGCACCCGTGCTGTGCTCCACCCACAGGACAGTAAAAGCACATAAAGCCTGGTAATTGTAGGAGGGTAATTATGGCTCCTGTTGGATGATGGAAACACAAGAAACATCAGAGGGTAATAAAACAGCCCTAAATGCCAACAGACATTCATCCATCAGCAGAGAGGGCCGGAGGAGAGGGTAGAGGGTAGTGCAGAGAGGGCCGGAGGAGAGGGTAGAGGGTAGTGCAGAGAGGGCCGGAGGAGAGGGTAGAGGGTAGTGCAGAGAGGGCCGGAGGAGAGGGTAGAGGGTAGTACAGAGAGGGCCGGAGGTACTCTGTTGAGTTGTGCTATATAGAGAGACATTATTTCTACTAGTTTACACATATCCTGTAGTCTACACCTGTAGCCTACACCTATCCTATAGACTACACCTCTAGCCTACACCTCTAGCCTTCACCTATCCAATAGACTACACCTATCCTATAGACTACACCTATCCTATAGTCTACACCTATCCTATAGACTACACCTCTAGCCTACACTTTACATCTAGAATGAGGCTGAGCTCCAGGATCCGGTCTCCTGTCTCCCTCCTCCAGCCTCCCTCTAGCCAGCCTCCAGCCTTTCTCCTTCTGTCTCCCTCCTCCCTCCCTCCCTCCTTCAGCCTTCCGTCAACCAGCCTCCTTCCCTCTTCCCGCCTCCCTCCTAATCCAGCCTGCCAGCTGTCTCCCTCTAGCTCCTTTCCTCCAGCATTCCTCCCTCCTCCTCTCTCCCCCTTTTCTACTTTCTCGCTCTCCCCCCAATCTCTCTCTCTCTTTGTCTTTCTCTCTCTTTCCTAGCCAATAGGAAACAGATGAGCTATTTATTCCACGATAGCCCTCCATTGCCCGTCCTGTCGTCACGGCAACACATCTGACATACATTTTAACGTAGTTTGGAGTGAAGTCTCCTTTTTAGAGCTGATCATTTTGAAGTAACAACACATTCTTGGAGAGGAAGTCTTCAAGTAAAAAATGACATGTTTATTTATTACAATCGGGATTAGGATTACGTTCTTGAAAGTAGATATACTGTTCAGTAGCAAACTTTATTCACTCAATATGGATTGAAGAGCTCTTGGACGTGAACATGGTGTAAATGTCCCACCTTTTCACCTGGATCAATACTTAAAAGCCGAAGACATCCATGATGTCACTGACCAGATTAAAGACGAAACCCTAGGCTAGCACCATCTTGGATGAACGATAGTCACGATCATTATGAGAGGATGATAACACATTGGAAGGGGTAATAGGCTTAAATGCTTATGACAAGTCTTACATAATGCATCGTACATGCAAGCTTTAAGTTTCACAGATAAATTAAATGTTTCTTATTCTACTCTAATTTAAACAGATCTCTTCCAAAATTGCATGCAATACGCCGTCAGTCTTTTTACAACAACACAGTAAAACAAACCAGGTGGGGACATGCCATAGTGGAGAGGTCAGAAACTGAAACATGATGCTGTCTCTCCTCTCTTGGCTCTTATCATGTCTTGTAGTTGGTCAAATGCTACGTGGTAAAACAGAATATCAACCTCACAGTATCACTTATGTAACATATATGTCAGGCTATATCAGCTCACAGACTTGAAACCAGGTTCACAGTACTAGATACAGAGGGTAGTGAGACAGAGAGAGAGCCAGACAGACAGACAGACAGACAGACAGACAGACAGACAGACAGACAGACAGACAGACAGACAGACAGACAGACAGACAGACAGACAGACAAAGAAGAGAGAGAGCGATAGAGAGAGAGAAAAGAGAGAGAGTGGGGTGGTGAGAGACACAGAGAAAGAGAGAGTGGGTGGTGAGAGATAGCGAGAGACACAGAGAAAGAGAGAGAGTAGGTGGTGAGAGATAGCGAGAGACACAGAGAAAGAGAGAGAGTTTGTGGTGAGAGATAGCAGGAGACACAGAGAAAGAGAGAGAGTGGAGGTGGTAGAGAGATAGCAAGAGATAAGAGAGAGACAGACAGAGAGAGAGTGGGTGGTGAGAGATAGTGAGAGACAGACAGAGAGTGGGTGGTGAGAGATAGCGAGAGAGAGAGAGAGACAGACAGAGAGAGAGTGGGTGGTGAATGATAGCGAGAGAGAACAAAGACAGAGAGAGAGTGGTGGTGAGAGATAGCGAGAGAGAGACAGACAGAGAGAGAGAGAGAGTGGGTGGTGAGAGATAGCGAGAGAGAGACAGACAGAGAAAGAGTTTTTCTTTTTTATTATATTATCTAATTGTTTGATGTATTGTATTGCTTTGGAAACATCTGAAGGTTATTGGCATGGCAGGAACTATTTGAATTAGAGAGAGACAGGAGGTAAAGTTAGAGTGAGGAAAGAGGATAAGAAGGGACTGAAGTGGGAGGTATCTGGGTGTGGAGAGACCCTCTGTTCGGTCTGCTCCCAAATTATCTCACGTTTCCTGGATTTCTGCCACGGTACTCCGGGAAGAATGGGTTTATTTCTGGCAGAAGGAGGAGA
>NC_036847.1:28514936-28611515 GCF_002910315.2 Salvelinus sp. IW2-2015 | reverse complement strand
AGACAGAGAGAGAGTGGGTGGTGAGAGATAGCGAGAGAGAGACAGACAGAGAGAGAGAGAGAGTGGGTGGTGAGAGATAGCGAGAGAGAGACAGACAGAGAAAGAGTTTTTCTTTTTTATTATATTATCTAATTGTTTGATGTATTGTATTGCTTTGGAAACATCTGATAGGGTGTATTGGCATGGCAGGAACTATTTGAATTAGAGAGAGACAGGAGGTAAAGTTAGAGTGAGGAAAGAGGATAAGAAGGGACTGAAGTGGGAGGTATCTGGTGGTGGAGAGACCCTCTGTTCGGTCTGCTCCCCAAATTATCTCACGTTTCCTGGATTTCTGCCACGGTACTCCGGGAAGAATGGGTTTATTTCTGGCAGAAGAGAGGAGATGGAGTCCATGGTCAGACATGAAATGTTTGAATGAGGGTCATGTCACTTGTGACCCCTCTTCTCAATCACTAGAAATTATCTGACACACTGTCTATGAGCAATGATATGAAGACACGCTGTCTATGATCGATGATCTGATGACACACTGTCTATGATCAGTGATATGATAATACGCTGTCTATGATCGATGAGCTGATGACACGCTGTCTGTGATCGATTATCTGATGACATGCTGTCTATGATCGATGACACGCTGTCTATGATCGATGATCTGATGACACACTGTCTATGATCAGTGATATGATAATACGCTGTCTATGATCGATGAGCTGATGACATGCTGTCTATGAACAATGATCTGATGACACACTGTCTATGATCAATGATCTAATGACATGCTGTCTGTTTATGATCAATGATCTGATGACACGCTGTCTGTTTATGATCAATGATCTGATGACACGCTGTCTATGATCAAATACTGTACATTCTCAAAGTAATCAAATATACTTCCTACTTCTGATCTATGTAAAGGCTTGGGACTGTTGTGAATGCATGCACTAATCTGGTGAATGCAGATATCCAGAGCAAGAAGGATTGGTAATCTACACCACACTAATCCTATGACCATCAGAAATCCACTGTGCTTTTTAAACCTGTTTCCTCTTGTGGAAAGAAATCTATTGAGTCAAAGGCACTGAAAGTACCACACTTGAACTTTTTGCTGGATCCAAATCCTTGCGGATCAATTAATATGGGCTCCACATTTCCTGATGAAATAAATATCTCAGTTGGAAGTCCAGAGGTTTTCACGGGCTCTCAGAACCCTAAACCCTCCTAGAAAAAGCATGGCCATTTCAGTTATCTCCTGACCATTTCCAATTGAAATGTATGATGTGGAGACAGAGCCAACCTGGTTCAAAGCCTGTATGATGTGCAGCCTGAGCCAACCTGGTTCAAAGCCTGTATGATGTGCAGCCTGAGCCAACCTGGTTCAACCAACCTGGTTCAAAGCCTGTATGATGTGCAGCCTGAGCCAAACCTGGTTCAAAGCCTGTATGATGTGCAGCCTGAGCCAACCCTGGTTCAAAGCCTGTATGATGTGCAGCCTGAGCCAACCTGGTTCAAAGCCTGTATGATGTGCAGCCTGAGCCAACCTGGTTCAAAGCCTGTATGATGTGCAGCCTGAGCAACCTGGTTTCAAAGCCTGTATGATGTGGAGACAGAGCCAACCTGGTTCAAAGATTGTATGATGTGGCGCCTGAGCCAACCTGGTTCAAAGCCTGTATGATGTAGAGACAGAGCCAACCTGGTTCAAAGCCTGTATGATGTGGAGACAGAGCCAACCTGGTTCAAAGCCTGTATGATGTAGAGACAGAGCCAACCTGGTTCAAAGCCTGTATGATGTGGAGACAGAGCCAACCTGGTTAAAAGCATGTTTGAAAAAATGTTCAAATACTTTGAGCGTTTGATTGATCCTGCCTTAGGTTCCAGGTGGGCGGGGTGTGCATTCCATTGGTTCCATTGCACCAGGTAAGCTCAATCAAGCATAGCTAAAGTATTTGAAAGAAATCAAATCCTATTTGAACCGAGGTCCGGTGCATAGTTTAACATGTGGCCATTTCATTTTTTCTCTCCACTGCCAAATGTGGCTTCTCACTTCTACAGTCACAGCTGAGTCATCATCTAAAATCTCAACAGTATAATACCACACATTCATTGAGAGCGTAACATTAGATACTTTATGGTACAATATTATACTCGGGTAAACAGATATAGCGATACGTTCTCTCGGGCTTGCTCTAGAATGCCTTGGTCAGTGATCGGTGGTGGACATGCAGCACCTGGCCAGGGCTTTGGGCAGGGCTGACAACCAGATATCTAGAGGCAGAACGTGTCTGGGCTGAATGTGAACGGATTATCGCTCACCACACATGTCCTCTCTAGGAAACTCAAGCCRACTTTTCAACGTAAAAGGGTGCCAATAAGTCTCTGTGGTAAAATGCAGGGACACATGCTATCTGAAACGACCCAATAGTCATGCAGCCATGATTCCTCTGGGTCAAGGGAGGGCAGGGAAGGAGGGGCTGATGGAGGACAGGATAGGGCCAGGGAGCAAGTGACTACCTTTGGCTGACCTTCCCCTTTTCTTTTCAGCCTCAGAATATCTATTCTAACTACACTGGCAGGTCTGTCTGTCTGTCTGTCTGTCTGTCTGTCTGTCTGTCTGTCTGTCTGTCTGTCTGTCTGTCCGTCCGTCCGTCCGTCCGTCCGTCCGAGTGAGTACTCACCAGTGAGGATATCATGTGAAGCAGGTGTCTGTTCAGTTTCCAACCTAGATCTACTGGTGACTGACTGCATGTCATCACACCCCCTGTATCTCTATCTTCACTCTGGCAGACGCTCTGTTCCAATATCCACACTAGCATACTACGTAGAATGAAGCCATGCATTGTGCATCTATTCTAACGTGCTATGCTAGGGTAGATTTCGGAAAATTCAACCTCGTAAAGGATCACGTTTAAATGGCTGATATACAGTACCAGTCAAAAGTTTGGACACACCTACTCATTCCAGGGTTTTTCTTTATTTTTACTATTTTCTACATTGTTGAATAATAGTGAAGACATCAAAACTATGAAATAACACATATTGAAGACTCGCAAATATAAAAAATGTTTTGTTTAATACTTTTTTGGTTACTACATGATTCCATATGTGTTATTTCATAGTTTTGATGTCTTCACTATTATTCTACAATGTAGAAAATCGTAAAAATATCCCTTGAATGAGTAGGTGTTCAAACTTTAACTGGTACTGTACATTATAGCCTATGTCTGTGGTGCTTCAAAGTCAGTCCCTGCTGAGAGTGCATTTTCTACCACAAGAGAAGTTCCTTCTCTTCTTTAATCAGAATCTGAATCACATTGTGCAGTCGCCGGGTAACTTAGGTTATCTAATGGGAATTTACACATGGCAAAGAGAGCGCCATCCCAAACTAACTTCTAATACAGCTTTAACTGTTGTTATAATGTTCAGATGGTCCACAGTCCCAATCTCCACGTGTAATTTACCGACAGGGACAACGACTGATAATCTTTGTAGTAGTCATATGAATAGATTTATTTGAACATAGTGCATATAGACTTGAATGGTACTTCCCGTTGTAGTAATTCTCTATCTATGGTGGTAGTCCCACTCTAAAATCAATCAGAATTAATGTGTTTTAAAGCTCTCCACTTAACTGCTGTGCTGTAAATAAGGAGGACCTGGATCGTATTCATTAGGGTACAACAGAATACAAAAAAGCTAAATGTCTTATTGGACAACTTCATGTAATGTTAGTCCCTCCCGGTTTTAGTCTATTGTCTTCTGTTTCAGAGCCTGATGAACACGACCCATGGTTCAGTCATTGTACTGTGGCCGAGAAGAGTGCACTAGAAAACAAATTGGTCAATCCATAGTATGTTAGTCTAAAGAGTCGCACTGTTTAATATTGTATATCCCATACTTTGTCTTCTAACATTGCATAATGTTTTAACAATGTACTGCTATTTTTTTATATAACAATGTAATACCAATTGTTGTAACAATTAGCTAACTTCAATTATTTGTGCCTCTTATTAGCTACTCACGAAATTACAAATGTATCATCTTTAAAACATGCAGGAATAGACACTGGTTGTATTGGAATCAAAGGATTCTGTTCTGAAATGATTACAACATTGTGTGTGTAGGACTGTTGGTTCATCATGCATTGGCCTTAGTATTGCTATCAGTATTTTCTCTCTCTCCCTTTATTTTCTGCAAATTAATTAATGATGTAATTACAGGACAAGCCGGAGTTACGAAGGAACACAAATCATCGTCCTTACCAGTCGGCAGAGAAACGAGAGGGATAATTCAAAGTGAGAAGTGGATCAACATTTAGAAAACCAAGGTTACACTGACTATGACGTGGAAACATCATGCATTATACCCACACGGAGACAAGGAGTCTTTGATTCTTTGCTGGTGAATGGAGGAGAACTATTATTTTTCCACCACATGTGGGTCTCTCAACAACATACTGTAACATAACAAAACTTGAGTGTAGCCTATGACGACATGTTTAGGAATCTGGTGTTGCTATTATTTCCATTAATTGAATTTCCTTCCTCTCCTCATCTCTCCCCTCTCCTGCTCCTCTCCTCCTTTTTCCCTCTCCTCTATTCTCTGCTGGATTCCCCCTTTCAGGCGTGGCCTAAACGTCACCCCCACCCCATCCCCAGGCGCCACCATCCTCCAGCATGTAACTCTAGCTAGCCTGTTTAAGCATTAGCATTTACATTTTATTGGAAGCATTGAGATTTAGAGCGAGGGATCTATCAGCTCTGAGCAGACAGAATGAGTTAACAATGCATTACCTGCCTTTTATGGCAGCTATAACTCTGCCCTGGTCAGTAGAAGATATTAATGGAGGGAGGAACGGAAGGATGGAGGAGGGAAGTGAAGGTTGGTCACATTCCCGCCAAGGGAGAGGCTGGGGGGACTATGGGCCCTGGTGAAAAGTAATGCACGTAATAGGGAACAGGGTGCCATTTGGGACGCAGCCTTAGATATGGAGATGCTGGGTCTCTCTGTTGCCTTCTTTACTGCACATTAAACATGATAGTGAGTCAAATTATAGAATCACTTTGCAATCACCTTCATACGGATCAGTGATCTACGCGCCGCTGTGCTGTGAGACGCTAATGCCAGAGCTGGGTTAAAATAATATTTAAAATATTTCACACTTTTTGAACGCTTGCTCTAAGCTGCCTGCCAGATTCGCCAGGTGTGCCTTTTTGGACTATTCTGTTGGTCCATTAAGCCAGGAAAGATCAATCAAGCACAGTCTGCACAGATAAGGTATTTAAAAAAAAGTCTAATAGTAATTGAACCCAGGTCTGGTTCTGCTCTGTGAGAGGCTGAGGCAGAAGCCATCACTGCAGTCGAGGTATGGCCATAATATCTGTGTAACAATAACATAGAACAACAGCTGGAGGACAGCTGTGCAGAGCTGATCAGAACACCAGTGAGACCACCAGATATGGCATTGGTCTCAGAGTTACTCAGACACACAGCCCCTATTGAAATAGAGTATCTTAACTTCTGAACATTTAACAGCAAAATAAAATATATTCTGTGTAAATTCAGTGGCAGCGTGTGTATGTGCATAATAGGTCTGTGTTATTGAACAGACCATGCAACACTGATCAAGCCCACCTCAGCCATCCTTCCCTTCCCCCGACTCTAGCAACCCCAGCTGCACAGTAGCCCCCTCGACAATCATTTGTGATGATGTGCAGCAAGACAACTAACCTGTCACAGGCAATGTCCTCAAACTCATTTACACTGAAAGTTACTGATACTCTTACCGCACCGGCTGTGTTTGTGGAGGCTGGCGCGAGCGCACAAACCCATTATAGTACCTCCATTTGTTAGGTCTGCTCACACTCCATGACATCACTGCAACAATTATCACCTGAAATCCATGTATTGTAGTTTTACAGTACACAACTCAAGACGCACAATACTGAGCTGAAATATTGATTTAGCTAGACAGCAAATTCTCGTCTGTAGTCCCTCGCTTATTTGACTCAACTGGTTCCGTAAGCCTGATCATATTTTCCCAGATGTCTGTGTTTATACACCACACACAAACACACCATGGTCCTAAGGCTGCGTTCTGATCATCTACCCTTCTCCAGAAGTGTGCACTTGTTCACTCCAACTCATGCGGTTAATAACATTAGATTGGTGGAAGCATGGCTGTAGGGACTTCAGTCGATTCCTTTTAAAGGAATGAAGGTGGATGGAGTCTTTGGGAGTAGGATAGATAATAGGAACATAGCCTCTCCCAGTTCAGCAGAGCAGACAACACCAGACTCCATAAAATCCCCTGCTGTTCACCCCCTCTGCTGGGCTTAATGGTCCCACAAGCTGGACAATTTACTGGTGACCTTAGCATTCCATTTGTGGAAGAGCAATTTTTTCCCCCTGAAATTCCACTATCCAGATGTAGTTTTGCAGCAGACAGATACTGAGAGTGAAAGGGAGACCTAGGGGCAGAGATCTGATTGTTCCATGATTAGGTTCAGTTTTACTGACCACCATGTAATCGAAGCAGCAATAACTAGTCTAGGCTCTAGCTGTAGCCTTTACTATGCAAGACATCTGGTCTTTCCATGACAGACTGACCAGGTGAAAGCCATGATCCCTTTTGATGTCACTTGTTAAATCCACTTCAAATCGGTGTAGATGAAGAGGAGAAGACAGGTTAAAGGGTTTTTGAGCCTCAAGACATGGATTGTGTGTGCGTTCCATTGAGGGTGAATGGGCAATATTTAAGTGGCTTTCAACAGGGTACAGTAGGTGCCAGACACATCAGTTTGTGTCAAAAACCACAACACTGCTGGGTTTTTCCCATGCTCAACAGTTTCCCATGTGTATCAAGAATGGTCCATCATCCAAAGGATATCCAGCCAACTTGACAACTGTAAGAAGCATTGGAGTCAACATGACCAGCATCCCTGTGGAAAACAGTTTCAATGCCTCGTAAAGTACATACCCCAAAGATTTGCAGCTGTTCTGAGGGAAAAAAGGGGGATGCAACTCAATTAGGAAGGTGTTCCTAATGTTAGTACATTGTCTAAAGCTGCCTCATACAGCCCAGGTGGAAGAGAATATTCAATTGAATTAATTAATCAATCGGTCACCCACATGGTACTGTTTAATTCAAATTAGTTTTGAAGAGTCAGACTACACATTCATCAACCACCTATTCACAGCATATCAATTATTGCGTTCTTAAAAATTAAGATCCAGTAAGTGCTCTCTAATGTGAGCTATGAGATTTATTTATGGGCAAAACAGTAATGATTTGGTCCATTTCTGGTTAAACATTTCCTGACATGGCCATAGTAACATGCCAAGTGGCTCCATCTGCTGGTATAATATGATTAGTGCAGTTACTCAGCTAGTAGAAACATCACCAGGCCTTTAAAAATGTTGAAAACAGTTTACTACAATTTAATACAAGACAAAACAAATTTGCAGAGCATTAAAAATTGTAAAATACATCAAATGCTGCACATTTAAAAACATGATAAAAAAATGTTTGACTTCAAATGAAATCTTTGAAAGTAAAGGAGTGGTGTGACAAAATAAAAATGAACAGGTTTTTATTCAGGACACAMAAAAAATCTAATGACATGAAACATGTACAACCCTGTTACACGTGTCCAGAATAGGGATGTTTCTCAACGGAAGGATGTCATTTACAAAAAACGGTTGTTTCTATGACTACAGTGGCTAGACAACTCAGAATTCACTAAAAAAGAAATCACCGCAAGAGGGGGAACAAATCGAGTACGAGTAAATCTAGAGAACAGCCAATGAACAGGACTCTGTCCATCAACTCAACAATTTATAGGCTACACCAAATTAACTGGGATATTTGCCTCTTGTGGGACTACATGACCTTACGGTTTGTCACTACATATGTGGATGTGATATGGGAAACAATGTCTAAGGGGTCAAATCTTTCTACAACTCCTTTAAATCAACTTAATGATAGCAAGTGGAACAAATACACTTAACCATATAATGCAAAGTACTGACATGATCTTAAAATGTTAGATTAAAGCAACAAGCGTCCCATGAAATAACAGTCTGCCTTGTTCCAGTCTCCCACACAGCGCACTGACAAGAGCACTTTGGCTGAGACATTTAGCCACAGGGTGGCGTACCTTGATCGAATCAATGCTGGTTTTGTTTCACATTACTGCAGAGCACGTGGATGTCCAACCTCTCATCATAAGAATGGTTACAGTTCAGCATTACTGTGATAATGGTGTGTATATACTCAACAATCAAGTGGTCATTCACATTTGCAAATAACAATGGCTTGAAACACCGGGCACAACTTTTGAAGTGACCCTTCTGTTCATCTGTAGCCTAAAGTAGCAGGCATAAAGGAATGGCCTGAAACTAGAGCCCCAACATACTGGTCTTGACCAGAGGAAGAAACTGTCAGGGGGAGGTTTTCTGCACTGTTCAACCAATCCAATAAATGTGGAGGTGGAGTTAACATTGAGTGTCACCAGTCAGATCACAGGATATTTCCATGAAAACTGATAAATCCGATTGTTAGGTCACTCCGCAGAGGCTAATTCATCTGTAATATTTTCTTACTTGTGCTTGATGTGAGGACACTGATTAACGGATAATCAAAAAAAATCAAATTCCAAGTTGGCAGCTACTCTAAAATATTAATGCTCTTTGCAATGGAATCAGAGCTACATAGTTAGTTGACAGGGTAAAGCTACAGAAAAGAAAACATTCGGACAAAAGAGCTAAAATATTAACATGACGATGATTAAAACAAAACGTACAATCCAGCCACACTACTAGCAAATTTGAAAGAAAAACCATGGAAGGAGTTTTACATAAAGGGGCCATATTTACCTTAGAACATCAAAGTTGAACTAAAACTACTGAAGAAAAAGTGTAGAAGAAACAGATGTTTTTCTACCAAGGTGACCTAGTAGGGGAATCGGATAATAAAAGTCTATTGTTTCTACTGCATAACTAACTAAGGTTTAAGACTTGCAAGGCTGTCGGCTTCCCAGTGACAAACATGTCCGTTGCCCACATTCAACGTTTCCACAGATTGTCTGATCGAGGATCAGTTGCCCTGTTAAATCAATGAATATATGGACCAGATACTGGATCAGCAGTCAAACACTGAATACAGGTCCCTGGACCATGCTTTGATAGACTGCACATTTTAACGTCTCAGTGAAGACGACTACCTTCAAGTCACCTTAATATGGCTGCCTGTACCTAGACAGGGTACCACAGAATCTACGGTCTTCCTGACACAATTATATCCCGGGAAAAAAAATACTGCACAAAACATACAAAGTGAGAGAATAAAGCATGAAGTTGAAAAAAAAATACAAGCCCTTCCCAGTAGAGAGCGCACCCGTTTCACCACATCCAAAACCCCAGTCTTCCTGCATCCTTCTCAGTGTCTATGTAAAATGGCTAGGTTGAACTGTTTGTTATTCAGGGATATTAGCCTGTACATTGGGGCATGGAGGGAGGTATCATGAGAAAGTGGGCAGTGTTCTCCACTGTTGGTTTGTGTGGTTTTTGTTATGTCATTATCAATGGGGTGAGGGTTGTCAGTCGGTACCAAACCCCTCCCCAACCCTCTATTTTGCCCTAACCCTTCAATGTTTGCAGATCAATATGGTGGAATATTTACCACTACTGATTATACCTATGCAGACTATTCAAACAAGTTAACATCAAAGGGTTAAGGCCAAGGGGGAGGAATAGGGTGTGATTTGGTGCTGGCTATAGGAGTCTCCAGGTTGTCCCTGCAGAGTCGGGGGTAAGAGGTCAATGACCGTTCCCGTGGCAAGACATCCCGCTCACATGCTTACAGCACCCTTCTCTTTCTTGTCCCCATCTTCATGCCAGGTGAGGCGCTCCTCATAGAAGGCTATGACGATCTGCGGGCACTTGTGATTGGCCTCCTTGGCTAGCACCAGATCTGCCTCGTCAGAGTCCTTCCTGTAGAGTAAGGAAATAATAAATAAAACATCCTTATTTACAAACCTGCTGCCATGGTGATTTAAAGCCAAGACTTGGTAGTATACTGCTTAGTCGACAACTCAATTTGTCGCAAAACTCAATCAGGACAACCAGAAAGTTATTAGACCTAAACTATTATCTTCAAGACAGTAGAGCAACCACTACAGTTAAGCAGTTTGTCACCAGTTTGAAAACAAATTCTTATGSTGTTGTAATATAATAACAAAAGATTACAAGGTCAACAATGCTTAAGTACTCAACACTCACCACTTCATGAGGAACATGAGATCTCCACAGGAGTCTGTGGCTCCAATAATCTTCTCCGGTACCAGACCCCTCTCAAAGCCTCTCGCAATCAGGACATCATCCTGGAGAAAAGACGAGTAATACCTTTATGTTGTACATTACAAGTGAAACTTTGGCACGGGGGGGGGGTAAGCACAGAAACTGGGTGAACAGTTTAATTTCACAAAGTGTTTGTAATTCCAGTGAAAGTTGATCAAGAGGGCGTTGCTTACCATTTCACTTTAAAAATGAGCTCTTCAGTTGGTTAGAAATTTGCAAATGAGAAGTTCCCCAGGAAGATCAAGCTGCTGTTCTAGCCTAAAATACCAACGCTGCAGCACCACTGAAGAAGTTGTTAAGTGTCAGCTCACCTATAAGTAGGCTGCAAATGCTGGAGGTAACAAATTGCAATGAAAGTCACCCCCTTTCAGTAAACGAGGATTSGTTTCGTAGACTTGCACCTGGCAGTCAATTCACCTAGATCTTGTCTAGTGTAAACAACCTAGCCTGGTATATAAACCAATTTTGGGGTAAACGGGTTTATCTACACCAATTAATGAGGTAGATTACGCACCTCTTTTTTCCGCTTGGGCTTGTTGCTGCTCCCCTCCTCATCATCATCATCATCATCAGAGTTCCTCCTCTTGCTGCTGCCTTCCTTGCTACGGCCTGATGATCCCGCACTGGACTTGGATCCTCCACTGCTGGGGGTTGCACCACTACTACTGCTGCTAGGCTTCTTGTAGGTCTTCATGAACCCAGCAATGAGCTCGGGGCAGCCAAGATTCTTCTCTGGCTCCCATGTGTTGTGCTTTCTGCAATGAACCATACATTGTAAAAGCAAGCTTGACATTTGACAGGATGTATACACACTAATGTCCCAACAGTTTAAAATAATTCAGCGGGAAAAAAACTAAAGCATTGAAAAGAATGGCCCTATTTATTTTTAATACAGATCTGAGAACTAACAATCACCAAAATAAAGACAATCAGGGAAAATCGAAAAAGTATGCATTCAGGAGTATTTTTGTCATGGTATGGGGTCTCTTGATTGTCATATTGGTGTCACTCAGCATAAGCCATGGCAAAATGTGTAGAATTGCAGTAAATTAACTTTTTAAAAACGACATTGTCTCTGCAGCCATAAGGAGGGCCTCAAATGTTCGGTCGGCAGCTGCGCTAATGGACACGAAGCCCACTACCTAAGCCACATTATGGAAGGAAGARGGGGAAAAAACTGCATTGGTCATTTTACGAGTCTCCAAAGAATATTTACCCTCCATGTGTAGGAGTCAGAGAGTTGAACATTAGACACAGTAACTGACTAAACTCAACTGTGACGTAAGTGTCTGATTAACTCGACCAACGAGTTAAACAGACGAGGCTTTGAGGATTTTCAGCGCAGAATACCTTGATTTTCCCAAGGTATAAAAAAAWWTATATATATTATAAAACGTTTATCTTGTACCAATGTTTGTCTTCTGTAGTTGAGTGCCTTTGTTTGCTGAAATCCAAAATGTTTCAATAAACGTTCATCAGATACAACCACTGACAGTTTGCTCATTGCTGTTGCTCTAGGATGGTAACGCTGTGAAAATGTTCATGTGCCAATTGAATTTCAACAAGGAAAAGGTCAGTGTTTGTATTTGATTACATATTATTTAAAAAGTATGGATTTCAGCAAACAAAGGCACACAACTACAGAGGACAAACGTAGGTACATGGTAAGCATTTCATAATTAAAAATTGTTGGAAGTATTGACCTTGGGTGAATCGATGTAGTCTGGGCTGAATTCCACAGAGCCTGGTCTCTGCTCAACTCTGTTGGTGGAGTTTATCAGAATTTTCCTTCACCGTGGAGTTTAGTCAGCAAAACACGCAGGYAACATTTTAGATTCGTTTTGAAACATACTGGAAGGCATGACAAATACAACTAAAATATGGATGGCTAAAGGTAGAAATGAGCTAGCTACTGCTACAAGAAGTATATTCAAATTGAAAACATGTCAAAGTAACATTGCATCACAATCACATGAGGAACATACTTACTCTGAATAGCCTTTCCACTTCAGGAAGAATTCAACTCGGCCCTTCACCGTCCTCCTGTCCAGCACCTTCTCCACAATAAATTCTTCCTCTTCTGAAGATGAGCCTGAGGCACCATCATCATTTTCACGAGTCTTCTTTCCCATGGCTAGCTAGGTTAAAGTACCTCAGGTGAGTTAAGTGGCACGTCCCAACTTTTGAGAACCTAGCAAACGTCGAAACAAGTTTAGAAATGTGTGCAATAAAGTTAACTTACACATTGGTCTGCGGTCCATAGTTAGCTAACTACGCACACTCTGAAGTCWTCAAAATGATAAAGCCGATAAACTAGTTAACTTGTCGAGAGTCATCTAGGTTAAACCCTGGCTTAAATTGATTATTTCTCAACCATGTCCCGACAGCTGATTGTCCGTTTAAAAGGAATCACTTGAATTATAAAGTAGGCTAGGCTAACGTTTACTCAGTCAGCCAACACCGCTAAATTAGCCGGCATGCGTATATTTGACTCATTTGATACAACACAAAGCAATTTCCTCCAAATAGGGGTAAAATAACTAGTTAGTTAGCCAAATGCGGTTTTAATTCATTGCCGTTTGTTAGAAAACGATGCACAGGGGCACTCAAATCTAAATAGTCGTAAGCGTGTAGTTACACAAACGTTAGCTAACATGTTTGTCCCAACCAGCTAGCTAACTGTTCACTACCAACGTAACTAGATAATGTTAGCTAACTAAGCAATTTCGCAAACGTTATCATCAAGACTTTCTGCTTTTTTAACTAGCTAAGATATAGCTTCATGTTTTTACTCACTTTTGTAATTCGGATGAATTTATTGGAAACCCAAATTGCTTTCTTCCACCACACGGTTGGTTAGCTTCAGCAGTTGGCTGGATGCTTTTTCTGGGCTTTTTGTTCCCCCTCCCCACACGACTTGCTTGCGCGCCAAAAGCACAATAGCAGACCGTGCACGCCCACGAAACCGTCGGCGTCAAACCAAATAACTGTGATTTAATAAGTAAATGTTGTGGCTAGCGATGTCCACTAAAGAAATATGCAGACATTTCAGTATCATTTGGCAAGCTTTATCAAATGCTATATTATGTTTATTTATACAGACTTGTCAGAACATAAAATTCAATACAATTGAAGTGACGTAATTTTGACGTACAGATTAAAACAATATAAACGTAAACTCACGCCCATCCCCGGCTGGTGTCGTTTTATTATTGGATATTGCTGATAACTGACTGTGAAGTACCCAATCGGAGTAGCAGCGGAAGAGGAAAACTATAATTCAGCGGGAACAGCTAACCAATTGCTGAATCGAAGAGACGTATCCGTCCCTATTTATTATACTATTTTCTGTCCAGGCACGGTCGTCTCTCTGTCGCAGAATTTCTGTCCTCGAATAAGGAACAAGGGATCGGAAACTACCAGCCACAATGTCGAAGGAGGTAAGTTTGTCTAATTAATATCTACCGGCAATTTTGTGATATATACGTTTAGTGTTTAATATAACGTGCACGTTGACCAATCTAGTCAAAATGGCTTTCCCTTCACGAGCGTCTATTGCAGCTATAATTGTGGGGATGCCGCCATCTTAGCTACAGGCCTCATGGCGTTGATTGTTCTTGCGTTTTGTTTAGCCATTTGAAACGGACGTTAAATGTATCCTTTATAGTTTACACTACAGTTTTACTATAATATTAATCGATAGTTTGTTCACATTTCCCGATTTTAAAAATCGCTTTATTTGGTTTACACTTGCCGAATGTACAATATGGAGCCGCAGTCGACCCCCACTATCCGTGGCCAAGGCCTTTATTTTACTACACCGTGCCGACGACATCAGATATGTTATTGTTTGATCTTCTCAACTTGTTTCATGTAACTTCAAGAATATGTCAAAATGGTTGGCATAGTTTGCTACAATGTAGCGCTCGCTCTCATTTGTRTCTGCTTCTTTCGTTCTAAATGCGTTCTCCCTTTATGTCCAGGCCCCACGTGAACCCGAGCAGCTCCGCAAGCTGTTCATCGGAGGTCTGAGTTTCGAAACCACGGATGAGAGTTTGCGAGCACACTTCGAACAATGGGGATCTCTTACAGATTGTGTGGTGAGTATTTATGTACACATTTGAAACCTTTATACCTAGTTGGCTGCAGTATTACTGAATGGGTTTCCATTGTCAGTCAGGGTTTGATTAGTTAACTTACTTTGAACGTCGGTGTAGGTTTTTAATATTTTTGCATTACACTCAATATTACCAACAGGTAATGAGAGATCCAGCCAACAAGCGCTCCAGGGGGTTTGGATTTGTCACCTATGCTGGTGTGAATGAGGTTGACGCCGCCATGGAAGCACGTCCCCACAAGGTTGATGGTAGGCTTGTAGAGCCAAAGAGGGCGGTGTCCAGAGAGGACTCCAGCCGACCAGGTGCTCACGTCACAGTGAAAAAAATATTTGTTGGGGGTATCAAGGAAGACACAGAAGACTCCCACCTGCGAGACTACTTTGAGCAGTTTGGCAAGATTGAAGTAATTGACATTATGACTGACCGCAACAGTGGCAAGAAGAGGGGCTTCGCCTTTGTCACGTTTGATGACCATGATGCAGTGGACAGGATTGTTAGTAAGTAGTGGTCTGAATGTCTTTCTTTAGAATTAAAGTCACTGGCGTTTGTGTTCTGCTGTAATTTAAGGCAATTTTCTATCCCCAGTTCAGAAGTACCACACACTGAACGGTCACAATTGCGAAGTGAGGAAAGCGTTGTCCAGACAGGAGATGCAGACTACAGGAATGGGTATGAGGGGTGGTAAGTCCATGACTTCTTCATGGCAAGTGGTTTAATCTTTAATTATTCCTGAGGTTGGTCTGGTACTAATGGCTTATAATGTTCTTCCCAGGCCGTGGTGGTGGTGGTGGCGGCGGCGGTGGCAACTATGGCAGAGGTGGGGGATACGGAGGTAATGACTTTGGCTGTGATGATGGATACTTCAGTGGCCGGGGTATGTGGTGGTCCTGAACCACTCAATCTCTGCTTGAACCTGTGTACTTAACCACTTGTGATTGTTTCAATATACTTTAGGTGATGCTGACTCGTCTGTTTCAGGAGGCAGAGGGGGTGGATATGGAGGTGGAGATGGTGGTTACAACAATGGTTATGGGGGAGGCGATGGTAAGATTTGCCTTCTCTGTTGGACAAATAGCCTGGAGTAATAGTAGTACGTAAACTACACAAGTCTTGACAGCAGGAAGCGCTATAACATGAGACACACAGCAACAGACTGGTCCATCTACATTTTAGTCGTTTAGCAGATGCTCTTATCCACAGCGACTTACAGTAAAGTGCATACATTTCTCTTACACCCCCCCCCCCCCCCAGTGAAATCAAACCCACAGGGTTCCATGTATAACTATTGTGTGTTCGCTTGTTGCTGGCAGTGTATTTAGACAGGAACCTTCCTTTCTATAGGTGGCTATGGAGGAGGGCCCGGGGGTTATGGTGGTGGTAACCGTGGCTATGGTGGAGGACAAGGAGGTTATGGCGGAGGACAGGGTGGTGGCTACGGTGGAGGAAATGGTTATAACGACTATAACAATGGCAACGGCGGAAACTTTGGCGGCGGTAAGTCCATGGCTTCACCACAAGAGGCAGCACCAGTTGCTGGTAAGTGGATGGCTTCATAGGCTGTGATCAAATTCTCACACTACATTCTGTTTGGTTAAAGTATTTGACTACCTATACTTCCCTTCTAAATGGCATGTAGTAAGCATAAAATGTTATCATATTAAACCTGGGATTTCACATACAAAACCTTAGAGGCGTAGGCAGGTAGCCTAGCGGTTAAGAGTGTTGGGCCAGAAACCGAAATGGCCTACTAAATAAGAAGTAGTATGAGAACTCGGTCATAGCTGACTTGATTAAAGTGATGCATGAAATACTCTATCTGAGCTGTACACAAATGATTGGGATTATCCTTGAGCCTGTGTAAAATGGCCAGACGAATCTTCATTAAGTAATGTGACTTTTTTTTAAATGTGTGCAGGTAACTTTGGCGGTGGTGGCGGCAATGGTGGCGGAAATGGCTACAATGACTTTGGCAGCTACAACAACCAGGCTTCCAACTACGGCCCGATGAAGGGTAACAACTTTGGTGGTGGCAGCGGCGGGGGTGGCAGCAGCGGCGGCAGCGGCGGGGGTGGCAGCGGCGGGGGTAGTGGCGGTGGCAGGAACAGTGGCCCATATGGTGGTAGGTGGCACACGTCAGGCTATTAACTGCTCAGCCAGTGCTAAGCAACCAGTTAACATGTGTTGGTTTGGCACTTCGTCACAGAATCTAGATTAGTATGTGATTGGAATGTTTAGTTTGTCAAAGCAGTTGACTGTAAATTAACACCGCAATTTGTACTTTTATAAGTTGCCAGAGGCTCTTTCTGAACCTTTGACCTTTCGTATGTTTCTTGCTTTTCAGGTGGTTATGGAGGTAGCTCAGGTGGGGGTGGCGGCGGTGGTGGATATGGCGGGGGCTCCGGTGGACGACGATTCTAAGTGTTCAGAAGGTATGTTTGTAAATGTGACTGTTTGAAACATAACGTGTGTAGATGAGACTTACGCATATTCTAGGATTTGTTAAATATGTAGTGTTCTGAAACTAGGGGATCCATTCTTTTACACTTTGATACATAGAGTCCTTGTAGTTGTGTTTTTAGCTCTTCATCCAAGTGTTAAGAATGCTGGCTCGATCTCATGTAGTAGGTTCTGGTCATTCCAACAGTCAGTGCACAGTTTAACTTAATGTTGTTCCATATTGTTCAACAGGACTCAGTACTTAGGAGAGGAGAGCGAGACAAGTGACAGGGCAGCTGCAGGTTTACAACCTAGATCTGCTCAGCCAAACAGATGTGGCAGGTTACATCTGCTACAAGAAGAGATGTGTACAATAGAGAAATCATGGAGGGGCTTCATTCGTTTTTCTGTGTTGTCAAACAGGATTATTTGATGTTTCTGGAAAGCAAGCATTCCAATGAGGTTTTATGTAGTTTTTCTTTGAGTCGTTTTTATTTTTGTGTAACTGCAACCAATCAAGTTGAAATAAACCACCTTTCAGTTTTTTTTAAACTGTCGTTCAGTCTTGTTAGTGTCTTTTAGGGGATTGAGGGGAAGGGTGTTTTAATGCATTAGAACAAATACACGCCTGATGGATTAGGTCAATGACTTGAAGAAAAGTACCACTTGTCAATGGAGACTTGCCTGGCCCCATGTTTTATTCCTTTCTTGCGTGGGACGTCCTTAGTCTCTTCCAATGCACATACTACAGAATGTAGAAACTAACAAGTATCCAGCACATCAATCAAAGGAAGGTTTGACAAAGTGATACCATAGTTTTGAAGTCATTGCTGAACACGGTCACAATGGATTGAGTTATGGTAGTATAATACTCAGTCAACAGTTCATGATCTCTTTTGAGAACTGCACCGGGGATTTGAGTTGGCTGGCTAGATCACTCGCCTGTCATACAGCACACCTGCCAGCAAAGGCTAGCTTACATGATGCAGTCTTGAGGCTAGCCAGCCATGGAAGCCAGCTGAGCTGAGGGCGAGTCATAGTAAACAGCCCATCGCCTGACAGGAGCAGTGTGAAGCAGGGGAGAGTGAGTAGCAAGAAGGCATGAGACTAGCAGGCAGCCGCTACCAAATGGCTTAAATGCTGTCTGTGGGTAAGGAGACTTTTCCAACTACTGTTAGTTTAAATAACATGTTCTGTAGTTAGTACGCGCAAACTCTTGTAGTATATGTAGACATGAATAGTATAGCATTCATGACCATGTACAGTTTATTTGGATGTGCAGAGATGTTTTATTACAAATCACTGCCCCCTGTTCATCTGGTAATACAAGGGGCATTGACCTTTGGCACAAATCGTAAAGATATGCTACATTACTTGTAATGCATGCTTATGTTTGCAGTCAAACTATGAAATGGTAACAGACTAATGCCTTTCAGTGTTACATTGTTTCAGTCTCCTTTTCTTCTGATACTTCCTAGGAAACTGACTGCTTTTGAAGGACTGCTACTGAAAGCATGATGAGTTGAACACAGTAACATTGCACAAGGTAAGAGACAGTGACCGTTGGGAATATTCATATTTTTTTGTCTTGTATTGTGGGAGAATATCTGAAGCCTYGTCTCTAAGGCTGTCGTGATTTTTGTCTTCTGTTTTAGGGTGCCTGGAGAAATGCAATGGTCATTTTTTGTTACTGCTGTGCAGGATTTTACTCGTTTTTTTACCCGCATCAGTTTTGCCAATAAAATATTTTTACATAAATATCTTCCATTTTGGTCCTTTCATTTGCTAAATACTATGATTAAACAGCCGCATAGATGGTTAACAATTTTCATCCTCTAATAGAATTCATGCAGGGACATAATAGAATTTTCCCAAATGTATGTCTTGATTGAATGAAAACACACTTTCAGGAAGTTTGCACACCGCTTGACTTTATCAACCTTGTGTTACAGCCTGAACTTTCATGGAATAAATTGCAACTTCGTCGCTGTCCTACCAATAGCCCATGTCAGTGGATTTGTTTTTAAAAATGTATACAAATTTAAAGCTGTCGACCACTTATGGGGAGTAACTATTTTGCAGAGTAAATTTGCTTAGGTTGTTGCATGGACTCTGTGCAATAAGTGTTTAATATGATTTTTGAATGGCTACCTCATCTCTGTACCCCACAAACAATTATCTGAGGTTGAGCAGTGCATTTCAAACATCAAGACCAGGGAGTTATTGAATGTCCCTTTGCACATGGTGACGTTATAAATTACACTACAAAGATACAGGTGTCTTTCAAAACGCTGTTGCTGGAGATGGCGGCCAATGGTGACTTTAAAACCGTTTTAATGGCTGATGGGAGAACACTGAGGCTGGATCAACATTGATACTCCACAATGCTAACCTAAATGAGTGAAAAGGAAGCCTGTACAGAACAAATATTCAAACCATACATCCGGTTGGCAAGATATAACCTATGCCCTGAATACAAAGTGTTATGCTTGGGGCAAATTCAACACATCACTAAGTACGGTGGTTGTGGCTGCATCATGTTATGGGTGTTGTCATCCGCAAGGACAATGAAGATTATTTTTTGTTAAATGGAATTGAGTACAGGCAAAAGCCTAAAGGAAATCTGGTTCAGTCTGCTTTCCATCAGACCCTAAGAGGCAAACTCACCTTTCAGCAGGACAATAACCTCAAACCCAGCCAAATATACACGAGTTGCTTACCAAGACTACATTGAATGTGAGTGGCCTAGTTTGGACTTAAATCAGCTTTTGACTCAGGTGTGAATACTTGCGTAAAATTTGAAATCATTTTTCAATAAATAAGGGGTATAAATACTTTCTGAAGGCACTGTAGTCTTACAACATTGAATAAAATGTATCCAGAACAAGCATAGGCATATGACTTCACTTGTAACTATTGACTCGATTGTACATATGAGCACAGTATCTAAAATGACTTGTAGCTGGCATACACTTTCAACATTAAACATGGGACCAACATCTATGTTAATGAGCTGAAATAAAATGCACAAAAATATTATTTCTCATTTTGTGCACATTTGTTTATCCCTGTTAGTGAGCATTACTCTTTGCCAAGATAATCCTTCCAACTCAGGTGTTGCATATCAAGAAGCTGATTAAACAGCATGATCATTACACAGGTGCACCTGACGGGGGACAAAAGAAAGCAACTCAAGTGTGCAGTTTTGAACCACAACACAATGCCACTCAAGTTTTGAAGGAGAGTGCAATTGGCATGCTGAAGGCAGGAATGTCCACCATGCTAATTTCTCTACCATAAACTGCATCCAATGTCGTTTTGGAGAATTTGGAAGTACGCCCAACCTGCCTCAAGACAACGTGTGTGGGCGAGTGGTTTGCTGATGTCAACAGAGTGCACCATAGTGGGGTTATGGGCAGGCATAAGCTAAGGACAATGAACACAATTGCATTTTATAGATGGCGGTTTGAATGCACAGTGATACCGTGGTGAGATACTAAGGCACATTTTTTATTTTTTATTTTAAAGGTATTTGTGACATACAGATGCCTATCTATTCCCAGTCGTGAAATCCATAGATTAGGGCCTAACTGATTTACTTCAATAACTTATATGAACTGTAACTATTTGAAGTTGTTGCGTTTTATATTTTTGTTCATTATACTTAATGGCTCTTACTGTACTGTAGATGTATCAACATTTCATAATGGTATATAAACAGTGAGGCAGTATACAATAGCTATCCAATAGATTTCATCTTTACATTATTCTCCATCCAACACGTCAGTACGTGGCACCAGGTATACGTTCCCATCAGGGGTCTGCTGTAGAGAGTAGTCCTCTATAGAGTAGGGATGTCCATCCTCATCCCGGAGCTGAGAGAACACTTCCGCATACAAGTCTGTGAGGCGGTGTTTAACAATAGCTAGGTTGTGTTGGAACTCCATTCTCTCTCTGGCCAGGTGATCCCTCTGGGCCTGCAGCTGACCCAGCTCTCCCTCCAGGTAAACTATATTCTCCAGCTTCCTCTTCCTGCAGTTCTGAGCCGCCACCTTGTTCTTCCCCCGCCGGCGGATGTCTCTGACGAGGGCGAGCTGGGCGTCCGTGAGCGTGTACTTGGTCAGGAGCTCGTTGAAGTCGTCCACGGGTAGGTTGATGATCTTCTCCAGAGGGAAAGGGATCTTGAGGGCGTGAGCTCTGCGTTCGTCCCGRCTCAGAGGGACAGGAGGAGGGTTGCCTCTGGGTTTTACATAAAACGCTTGAGAAGAGCTCCCTATGCTGACAGAGCTGTTAAGGTGCAAGTCATTCAATGCACTCGGTAAACCCTGTTGATGTTTCATTGACATGGGAGGCAGGAAGTGAGGCTGTGGTTGCATTTGGGATGGTTGTGTTACAGGGAAGTAAGAGGGGTGCGGCCCTGAGTAGGGGTAGGACTGGGTAGGATGCTGCTGATAATCCAAGGAGTAAAGGAGGCTAGCTCTCCTACCTTGCTCACCCATACTCTCCATCCCCCTGTGACTATAGTTCAGACCAACCTCTGTGCTTGAACAAGCAGGTACACCGGTCATGACATCATCCGGTGAGGCCAGCGGTGGGCTAGACCCCAGCGATAGGCCCGAGTCAGACTCCAGATCATCCACAGTGCATGGTTGGTGTTTGCCCTGCCTGTGATCAGTCCCTAGCATGTGTCGACTCGAACCCTGAGAGAGGCCAGCATTGTCTTTTCCAACAGACCCCTCACCACCGACACTCATCAGACTCATATGTTCTAGAAAATTCATCTGCGGTGGTGGCAGAGGGTTCAGAACTCTGGGATTCAGCTGGGCTCCAGAATGAGTTCCAGAATGTCTGTACAGTGCCTCAGTTAATTCACTGGTAGCCTGATGCTGGCAGGCTGGCATTACTTCAGAGTAGGTTCCCTCATATGCAACATCACGGTTTGTCTCGACACAACAGGGGAGAGGCTGTGTATGAGACTGAGCCATGCTATAACCTCCCAGAGATATAGGTGGCTCTGTGGGATGGTACTGAATAGTTTCATATGGGCCATCATGGGGGACCTCAAACTCCTAAAATGAAAAACAAAGTAAGAATCATTAGTTGATGCTTTGTCTTATCATTACAGTTTATCATTACTCTATGTATAAAACAAAACATTTCAACACGTTTATCACTGAGGTTTAAATTGCTATGTGTATTTGTGAACATGCAAAATACAATTTCATAGGAGAATGAATAAATCATCTATGGGGAATGAGTGTGAGAAATGAAACTCCTAAAGCAGTGGTGGGGGGGGGGGGCAGGCTATCTTACCTATAGTCACCGCTGCTCACATAGCACACAGTTCCCCCCCACCTTGGTATGCACCCATAGCACACAGTTCACCCCACCTTGGTATACACCCATAGACACAGTTCCCCCCACCTTGGTATGCACCCATAGCACACAGTTCACCTCCACCTTGGTATGCACCCATAGCACACAGTTCACCCCACCTTGGTATACACCATAGCACACAGTTCCCCCCCCTTGGTATGCACCCATAGCACACAGTTCACCCCACCTTGGTATACACCCATGCACACAGTTTACCTCCACCTTGGTATGCACCCATAGCACACAGTTCACCCCACCTTGGTATGCACCCATAGCACACAGTTTACCTCCACCTTGGTATACACCCATAGCACACAGTTCACCCCCACTTGGTATGCACCCATAGCTCACAGTTCACCTCCCACCTTGGTATACACCCATAGCTCACAGTTCACCTCCACCTTGGTATACACCCATAGCACACAGTTCACCTCCACCTTGGTATACACCCATAGCTCACAGTTCCTCCACCTTGGTATACACCCATAGCACACAGTTTACCTCCACTTGGTATACACCCATAGCACACAGTTTACCTCCACCTTGGTATACACCCATAGCACACAGTTTACCTCCACCTTGGTATACACCCATAGCACACAGTTTACCTCCACCTTGGTAATAAACCCATAGCACACAGTTTACCTCCACCTTGGTATACACCCATAGCTCATGCTGCCCATGCAAGTCTCTCTTAGGTGTGTTATCAAGTTTCATGTGGAAACAGGTGGTCATTGTGCTGTGCAAGGGGCTGCTTGCGATGTACAGTGCTGTGCTTGCCCCCACTCCCTGTCTCTTCATCCTGCCATAACTCAATTGGCCCATTGTCGAGTGTGTGTTACTTTTTAAGTGGGAATACACAGCATTTCCTTAGATTAAATGTGTATACATAAACTTGACACTACTGTGGTTGGTTTGCAAGATTGTGTCATTTTCTCTTTTCTGTCTGTTTGTGGTTGCCTAATTCACTGCCATGGGAGTGTTTTGCTAAGAGAGGCCAACAGTATGAAATTGCATCTCACACAGTAAGGATATCATTAAAAACAATAGCTATAGTTTTCCATATCGCTATGGCTACATGACCAGCTGATGTAGGCAGAAGAGAGAGGCTTTCACTCAAACTCAAATCACATTTCAGCTATATGGTTACATAATTATCAGGCTATTGAATACTCATCCTCCTACCTGAAGCTCTGTGATGGCCATCAGTTCCTGCCAGGCTAGGTCCATCTCTGGGTCGTGGGGTGCTCCACGTGACCGGGCTCCAGGGGCATGGGCGGGCATCGACACCCCCCCACACAGCCTGCCCGGATTCGCCAAGCCCTGGAGAATGAATTGGTAAAAGCTGCAAATCTTAGATATCTTTGAGTTATGGCATTTTTATGCTTTATTTTACAACCCTATTTTGACAGTATTTATACTTACAATATGAAAAATGTCATGATAGATACTTTCTGGTACTTGCTTCTTCAAATAGTTGAACACAACTGGTCACAATCATATGTAGGTGTGTGTGTTTTAATGAATAAAACATAACCCTTTTTCACAGGAAAGAAATCGATGCCCAGCAAATACACAACCACCACACAACGTTGTCTCAACGGTCTATTTCATTACATGATGTCACCCACCTCACTTTGTCTCCTCAGTGGGAGTATATAGTTGGCTGCTGCACACATTCAGGACAGGCTGTGGTTGCAGGGAACCCTCCTGGAACAGACAGACAGAAACAACGATTATCAGCTTTTTTCATTTTTATTTAGCCATCAGAATACACTGATTACATGCTGAACTCCTCTCTATTGATTCAATACGTAGATGCTAACACACAAAGGAAAACACTAGAAGTCTCACCTCATCTAAGAAAAACACTACATGTTACAATCCTTGAAGAGAACCTGGTGTATTTATCACCTCTGTAAACTGAACACGCACCTCATTTCATACTGCAGAAAGATGCACATACCATAAAGGTAGACCCACTAGAGATGGCTACATGTACTAGATGAGTGTTGAACTGTTTGGGACATGCGACGACCAGGCACACAGAGTTCCGTTGGGCTGGATCCCTCCTATCAGCTGAGCTGTGGTGCTACTATGTCAGTCACTGATAAGACAATCTGCTGGGAGACAGCACAGTGCTCCCTCTGCAGCAGTAAGCTAGGGCTGGGGCCTATGCAGTCGGGCCTATGCTTCTTAGTGTAAATTGAAAGTCAGGGAGGGCTTGATAACCTTTATAAATGGTTTAATCTTTAAAATGCTTTATAGGACTTAATAACGTATTTTATCCCTCTTTAGATGCTCTGGATCAGTAATGATGATAGTGGACATACATCGGGGACATTCCCATTAATAAGTGCTCATTTGAGAGTAGCAGACAGCACATTGTGCTGGTTTTTATAGTCATTGTACCACACATGAATTTCATATTTCGTTTTATGTATTGTAGTTGGCACTATAGATACTGACTAGGATACTTTGGATGATGAGAGATCATAGTCTAACTTTTGAACAATGGACAGGCAAAAACAAAGTTATGCATCATCCAGCATTTACTGGCATTCCTCACTGGCTTTGTTTGGAACTCAACATCATTCAAGCAACTTATTTATACTCAGGAACAGAGCAGGAATCCTCTGCAACAGCACAATGATGACCATTCCATCTTCCATTACCACAATTGTTTATTTACTTTAGTTTATTTTTTTTAAATTCTCATCTCCCCGGCAACACAAAATATTTTCAAGCAATCTGTATATGCCAAGTTTTCCTGATTTTAAAGATCTTAGTGATAAAGTATATAATTTACAACAGGATACATTGCTGCTTCAGAGGAGAAAACTTGATTCATCACTTTGGCTCACACATTCGCATGTCACTCTCACACAACTAGGAGGTGATGGCTCTCACCTGAACACTATTGCAAAAATGTGACATTATCCCAGTAAATACCCAGTCACCTAATTCATCAAATCACTACATGGTCATCCATCTTTGTATTTGTACTCTGTGATCTGTAGCTACAGGTTCCCATGCATAGCATAAACAACATAGATGGGCTTGTAACTCATATCCTGCCATAACCACTGTTATGTTTGTGGTGAAGGCTGTTTCCTCTAGTACTGAGGGGACAGATAAAGTCGCCTGGCCTGGCTATCAACCAGGTCTTACAGATCTTACATCAGGTGTTGCATTAACGCAAAAAGCAGCTCAGAGTGAGAAGGTGGTGGGCTATACATCACAATCCTACTACTCAGCATACATTTTTTTACTCACATTATTAGGCGCAAGGGCAGCAATGCTAACCCAGATAGAGTACTGTGGACAAGAGAAAAGGATGCAATGTGTAGTTCTGAAGAGTAATCTCTTAGAAATGGTCAGTAAGTAACCATGACACTAATTCCTGAAGAGGACAAATAAGGCTTGAATAGTAACAGTGAATAGGTAATTTACTAACTGGAGATAACTTTTTTAGCCATTAATTTATCTGGCCTAACTACTTTCTACTCAATATATAGGCTACTAAGATGACAGTTTGATTATAAATATATGCTTGTTCTTCATCTTGGGCATTTGCATAATGTTTTTAATATATGCTTGTGACTATTTTTGAATTTAGTGGCAATTGATTGTCAGTTGTATGTTGTCAATGGGATTATGTTTGTTGAATAACCAGCTATCAATTGCTTCTAATATTTTTGAGAACCTGTTTTGCACAGTGACAAGGTAATAATGAATGTATGAAAAAGGAAAAACAGGGTATATTTAAAACATGAAAGAAGTAGCATTATCTGGCAATGAAAAAAAGCTGGAGAAAGAACATACCTGAGCAACATGTCTCTGAGTCTTCAACACGTGTTCGGGAGACAAAACTCTTCAGAATGACACAGTAGAAACATAATAATCCTGGTAGAGAAGATTAAAATGACTTTATATTCACTTTTGTGAGGACGAAGGTGAACGTGTCCACTTTTAACCGACCATTATAGGGAGTGCATGTGCTTTCACTCTTTCTATCTCTCTCTCTCTCTCTCTCTCTCTCTTTCTGTGTTTCTCTCTGCCAATCTCTAGCTCTCTGCTCTGCTACATAGACAGTCCCCAGCAGAAAAGGGGTGTCTCTGCCTTCGATGTAAGCAACTTTCCTGTAAAGCAACCACACCACAGTTTTTAGCATGCTTCTATCATTAATAAAACACTTGCACTCTGACAACAACAAAAAATCCCTTTTTCCCCACAGGAGAAAACCACAGACAAAGGACACGACATACTCCTAAACAACCCCTTGTTACCTTTTAAAACAAAGGCAAATTAGTCTTAGCTAGGATGAATAGTTGTTTAATCTACATGTTGTCTACATTCTTTGACTAATTAACCATTATTACTCATAGACATGACACAACATGATGCACAAATCCTTATACAAATCTAGCTGATCGCGAGTCAGCAAGTCCGCTTCGTACGAAAGGCCTATAAGAAAGCTTCCCTCAGAAGTCCTCTGAAAGGAGAGGTTTGTGGAGTGTGATCTGGAGCACCTGGAGTTAAACCACCCTGGTATTGATTGCTGTTAGCGAGGGCCCTGTGCAAGTGGGGGACGGGGGTGAGTTGCAGACAGGCTGGATTGAGACTTAGTTTAGTAGGGATGGAATGTACACCTCCACCAGGTAAGAAAGGCTACATTGTTCTTATATCTGGCAGAGCAACCACTGAGGGAGAGAGAGGAGCAGGGGGAGAATGGAGAGGAGCGTGACTTACAAAACTCTCCCCACCACTGCCCCAATCTAACACATTCTGTATGCATAAAGACAAGCCTAACCTGTCTAATGAATAACACTAGCACGGTGGACATTTTACTAGACTTATCTATACATATCCAGGAATTGGTAATTGGCAATAAACCAATTGAACCCTTCTCAATTATTTGATGAGCTTGGTGGAGCAGTTTTACTTCTGTGCAGTAATGTACATATAGCGGTCGTCCAAGTGCTGGTGTGGTATTCTCATGTTCCAAATCTGTATGCATAGTAATGACATGCAACATGAATGTTTATCCAAAAAACAACATGAAAGGGGAATTCTACAAAATCGATTTATAAAGGTGGGGTTCATATTTCCTAAACGTTGATTAAAGAAACAAGAAACCAGTCATATTTGTAAATCACAAGGAACATACACTGAGTGTACAAAATATTAGGAACACCTGCTCTTTCCATGACATAGACTGCAGGTGAATCCAGGTAAAAGCTATGATTCCTTATTGATGTCACTTCTTAAATCGACTTCAATTAGTGTGTAGATTAAGGGGAGGAGACAAGTTAAAGAAGGATGTTTAATAAGGCTTGAGACAATTGAGACATGGATTGTGTATGTGTGCCATTCAGAGGGTGAATGGGCAAGACAGAAGATTGAAGTGCCTTTGAACGAGGGTGTAGTAGTAGGTGCCATGCGCACCGGTTTGAATATGTTAAGAACTGCAACCCTGCTGGGTTTTTCACACTCAACAGTTTTCCATGTGTATCAAGAATGGTCCACCACCCAAAGGACATCCAGCAACATTGACACAACTGTGGGAAGCATTGGAGTCAACATGGGCCTTGTGGAATGCTTTCGACGCCTTGTAGAGTCCATGCCCCAACGAAGTGAGGCTGTTCTGAGGGCAACTCAAAATTATGAAGGTGTTCCTAATGTTTTATACACTCAGTGTACTTCTAATAGTACACATAAAAGAACATGGCAGAAGTTTTAAAAAGTCATATTATAAAGTCAGATCCTAGCTCCAAGCCACAGATTATGATGATGTTTTTGTGTCAAAATGTAACAAGTAGGTGGCTGACAGAGTCAAGAGAGGTGGGTGTCTACCAGGAATCAGACAGAGAAGGGACTTCCCAACTTCTCAGCTTCCTAGCACACAGCCCCCTACTCACCCACCTCCTAAGAATGCCAAAGACTAGGCTGTTATTACCCAGACCACAATGGTTTTCACCCTAATTGCAGTTCCTAGCTCAACGCCCTCTCTTTGTGGTGGTGTTTGTTTGCAGGAATTGGTCTTTGACATCTTGGGTAAGTACTTTTCAATTTGTTCTGCTTTAAAGTGTCTCTTGATTTTGATAAGATTTCTTGTCCATTCCCATGATTTGTATAACATCTCTGAGTATAATCCCCCAAACTCACTATTTATTTATTCCTTTGTCCCTGTCCCCTTGTCCCCCCGAGACACGGCCTGTTCACCCCGCTATCATCCAGAAGTCGAGGTCAGTACAGGTGCATCAAAGCTGAGACAGAGACTGAAAAACAGATTATATCTCAAGGCCATCAGACTGTTAAATAGTCACCACTAGACAGCTTCCACCCAGTAGCCTGCTCTGAACTTAGCCACTGTCACTAGTCGGCTACCGCCCGGTTACACGACCATGCACCTTAGAGGCTGCTGCCATATGTACATAGTCATAGAACACTGGTCACTTTAATAGTGTTTACATACTGTTTAACTGACTTCATATTTATATTCTGTATTCTAGTCAAGGCCAACCTATTCAACTATTGCTGTACATATACTATTCTTCAGATATACTACATATTCTATCCATATACTGTCCATAATGTCTATACATCCCATCACATACATATATACTGTACATATTTACACTACCGTTCAAAAGTTTGTGGTCACTTAGAAATGTCCGTGTTTTTGAAAGAAAAGCACATTTTTGTCCATTGTTAATGTTGTAAATGACTATTGTAGCTGGAAATGGCAGATTTGTTATGGAATATCTACATAGGCGTACAGAGGCCCATTATCAGAAACTATCACACCTGTGTTCCAATGGCATGTTGTGGTAGCTAATCCAAGTTTATAATTTAAAAGGCTAATTGATCATTAGAAAACCATTTTGCAATTATGTTAGTACAGCTGAAAACTGTCGTGCTGATTAAGGAAGCAATAAAACTTGCCTTCTTTAGACGAGTTGAGTATCTGGAGCATCAGCATTTGTGGGTTCGATTACAGGCTCAAAATGGTCAGAAACAAAGACCTTTCTTCTGAAACTTGTCAGTCTATTTTTGTTCTGAGAAATGAAGGCTATTCCATGAAATTGCCAAGAAACTGAAGATCTCGTACAACGCTGTGTACTAATCCCTTCACAGAACAGTGCAAACTGTCTCTAACCCGATTAGAAAGAGAAGTGGGAGGCCCCGGTGCACAACTGAGCAAGAGTACAAGTACATTAAAGTGTCTAGTTTGAGAAACAGACGCCAAAGTCCTCAACTGGCAGCTTCATTAAATAGTACCCTTCTCATTCAAGGTTTTTCTTTATTTTGACTATTTTCTACATTGTAGAATAATAGTGAAGACATCAAAACCATGAAATAACACATATGGAATCATAACCAAAAAAGTGTTAAATAAATCAAAATATATGTTATATTTGAGATTCTTCAAAGGTGCCACCCTTTGCCTTGATGACAGCTTTGCACACTCTTCTCATTCTCTCAACCAGCTTTATGAGGTAGTCACCTGGAATGTATTTCAATTAACACGTGTGCCTTTTTAAAAGTTAATTTGTGGAATTTCTTTCCTTCTTAAAGCGTTTGAGCCAATCAGTTGTGTTGTGACAAGGTAGGGGTGGTATACAGAAGATAGCCCTATTTGGTAAAAGACCAAAGTCCATATCATGGCAAGAACAGCTCAAATAAGCAAAGAGAAACAACAGTCCATCATTACTTCAAGACATGAGTTTCAGTCAATGTGGAAAATTTCAAGAACTTTGAAAGTTTCTTCAAGTGCAGTCGCAAAAACCATCAAGAGCTATGATGAAACTGTCTCTCATGAGGACCGCCACGTGAAAGGAAGACCCAGAGTTACCTCTGCTGCAGAGGATAAGTTCATTAGAGTTAACTGCACCTCAGATTGCAGCCCAAATAAATGCTTCACAGAGTTCAAGTAACAGACACATCTCAACATCATCTGTTCAGAGGAGACTGTGTGAATCAGGCCTACATGGTCAAATTGCTGCAAAGAAACCCCTACTGAAGGACACCAATAATAATAAGAGGTGCATGTTCCACTCATTCTACTCCATGATTAATAATGTGTTTTTCCCTTCTTCCTCTAAATAGGTATTTTTTTAATTATTGTCACCATTGTGTCATTAGAGAGGAAGAGGTGCGGTATTGGAGGTCATGCTTTAACAATCTAAAAATATGCTGTATATGATTCGAGCGGAAAAAATACCTCAGCACTGAACAACATGAGAATGTTTGTTTCTCCTGGTTGTGGTCTGAAGAAGGGAAAAATGAGCCAGTAGCTGCTTGGAAGAGAGAGGAAAAGAGAGATGACATGGAAAGTAGAAATAGTAGTAGTAGTAGTACTTTATTGATACCATGGAGGGGAATGTCATGCATCACCACAAGTATATCAGCAATACATCATGTTCAGAGACAGGACATGGGCCAATAGCAATGATGATACTATTCAACATAAATTCCAGCCCAATTCCGAAGTAAATATCAATGTGTGTTCACATTGCATGGCAAATGCAAGTTAGTGGACAGTAGACATCGCCCAGCATTGTGCAACGGACGGTGCAAGGCAGGGAGGATGGAGGGACAATGCGATAGCATGGGCTGCTCCCTTCTCCCCCTCTCATGGCAAAAACCACAGCAGTTAGCAGCTCCCTTCATAAGCACCCAACGCTGCTTTTATCAGCACCGAGCAGAGCTTCCGCCACCCAGCATCCTCCCTTCCCTCCTCTCGCTCACTGTGTTTCTGCATCCATGAATGGATGCAGACACACACGCATGCACACACAAACACACACACACACACAAACACAAACACACACACACACACAAACACTTCCAATTACTTCGCACCCCACTATGACCATACACATTCCTGTTGTACTTCCTGCTGATTAATAATGTAATCTCATTATTGTTTGAAGTACAAAGTCATAAAATAATAGCTTTTCAAAATGTGAGGTTTGAAAAGGTGACGCTGTATTGTGAAATATCACAAGTAGCCTAATCTGTACATCTTATCATTGGTCATATTGAGACATTACCAATGAATGCAATGATACTGCAGGTTAATGTTCCTCATTTGTTGTTTGTCAGGTGTAATGATTGGTCAATGGCAAACATTTTACTCAACCGCAACAGACGGCCATCAGGTTTACTGTAATGATGACTGTGATAGAACTACCAGAGAAAGTGGATATTTGTTATACCAGTACATGCTTTTTGGAGATCCTGTTGTTTAATTTCATCATCATATTGATTAAGGTGTTCATTTGAAGTGGCTTGAGTACTTTAGAAGGAGGCATAATGCAAAAGTGTTGCCTTTAGACTTTACACTGTCAACGGCTTACGATTTTCCATCAGTTACATGAAAACATGTTCTCCTCTAGCTCTCACTACAACAGTGTTTTATTTGAAAAGCTAGGAGCTATGGTTATGGAGGCCCTCTCCCCGACCTGTGACCTGTCTTTCAGATTCAATACTATTGAATTGAAAGGAAAACCCATTTGCCCATCTTGTATAGAGATAAATCCCAGATAGAACAACGAGACAGATATTTCACTGGATGTTTAAATGTGAAGCATCCACTTGGCGTTTCCACTCACTACAAAATATGGTAGTGAGGGGAAGCCCACTGGTGGGTAGTGGGAGAAGATGGAACTTTGAATTTGTTATGAACAGAGTTGACTAAGGTTTGTAGACTTTACCCTTTGCAAAAGTTTTTTTTAAATTGCGTTGTTTAGAAGGAGTGCAAAGGCAATCCTTCTAAAGGCACTCCTTGAGTTATTGAACACGTGCACTTCACATAGTAGGCGTTCCCTAACGGAAATATGCAGGTCATGCTAAAATGCGCCAATAGGATCTTGCTAGCTGGTGCTTGGCTCTGCCCCCTTCCTTGCTTGTTCTACACACTATGACTAATTTGTTCCCATTGGAAATGACAGGCTGTGGTCTATCTTGGTTTAGTTATACAGATCTTTGGGTAAATTATTAATACATTTTTGGATTAGGCATGTAAAGTAGCAACAGTCACTGTTGTCATGGTTATATCGAGAATAGTCTATACAGTAAAAACACAGGCAATTTAAGTACAAGATCAGAGGATTCGGTTAAAACCAAAATGTTCTTATACTTCTAAACTACAAACAATATGGCATGCCAACATTCCTCTGAGAAGCATCAACCTTTTAACTGAACAGTTCAAGGCTGCATATTGTTTCCTCTCAGACATCAAGGGTCATTTCGAAATCTTTAGTGGTACAATTGTGAAAAACCATTGCAACATTGTAAAATGTGTCGGTTAACCACAGGACTGTTGCAAGTGTATTTTTTTGTAATCATATGTTATCATTAAATGCAGGCTATATAATCTATAATATGAATTTACATTTAAGTTTGGAAGCATACATTCTAGGACCTAAATAATAACTTTAATGGCAATGTGCCTTTCCCCTGAAAACAATATTACAATCACAATACTGCCTGCAATAACAGACATAATTGATGTGTTAACCAAAATAGAGGTTGACACGTAAACACTGATGTCATGCTGAATGGATTGGGAATAAAAAAGGGAAAATCCCATCAGCATCAACATCCATGGGTTTCCAGATTGATACTTCCCAGAAGAAACAACCAGGATAATTAGGTTGGTTTAATGTGGGAGGATCTTTAAAAAAACGCTTCATACGACATGTCCGAATATACTCAGACAGACATTGGAATCAAAGGGGAAATCAGAGGATCTACGGCCAGAGAGGAACACAGTTGGCCTACCTCCATTACCGTAGGCCTTTATATAATGGTTATATAAAAGTTACATAATGCTGCAATGCAAAATCTAATGTTTGCAGTGGTGTAGTTGAAGAACATGCCCTCAAAGAGCATGTCCTTTGGTCAAAGAAATCTGACTTGAGACGTTTATAATACCTCTATTGTGGTTATGTGGTATACCACCACCACTCTGCTTGCTGGAAATGTTACTACCTAACTGCACAGTCCCTCCCTGACTATGTCTTCATTTGGTACAGTCAGCTCCTCCAACCACAAACGTTGGCCCCTGAACCTGATACCTAAACACAATTAAAGCCTGCATAATTAATTATATGAGCAGGTAACCCAATTGTTTAATTTACAGTAACAGAAACATTACATTCAAAGTATATTCTCTCATGTATTGCACCTAATTAGAATGACCTGGACCAGTGATTGACTTGATTGAAATAGGTGCCTGTACTCATTTTGGGTGCCGGTACTGTTTATATTTAGGTGCAGGAGCTTCACAATGCTTTTTAGCTAATATTCTATAAGAGGTTACAGGAGCTCTAGCAGTAGCAAATTTGAGGTGCTGGTACTCAGCTCCGGTGAGCTCCTGCCCAAGTCAAGCAATAGTCTGGATCAATTATGTACAGTGCATTCGGAAAGTATTCAGACCCCTTGACTTTTTCCACATTTTGTTACGTTACAGCTTTATTCTAAAATGTATTTAAAAAAAAGTTTTCATAAATCTACACATAATACCCCATAATGATGAAACAAAAACAGGTTTTTATCATTTTTTGCAAATGTATTAAAAGTAAAACACTGAGATACTTTATTTACATAAGTATTCAAACCCTTTGATATGAGCCTCGAAATTGAGCTCAGTTGCATCCTGTTTTCAATGATCATCCTTGAGATGTTTCTACAACTTGATTGGAGTCCACCTGTGGTAAAATCAATTGATTGCACATGATTTGGAAAGGAACACATCTTTTTATATAAGGTCCCACAGTTCAAATCAAATCAAATCTGTCACATGCGCCGAATACAACAGGTGTAGACCTTACATGGACATGCTTACTTTACAAGCCCTTAACCAACAATGATTTAAGAATTTAAGAAAAAAATAGAAAATAGAAAATAAAAGTAACAAATAATTAAACAGCAGCAGTAAAATAACAAGCGAGGCTATATACAGCAGGTACCGGTAGAGAGTCAATGTGCGGGGGCACCGGTTAGTTGAGATAATATGTACATGTGGTTAGTGTTAGAGTGACTATACATAGATTATAAACAGAGAGTAGCAGCAGCGTAAAAGAGGATGCCTGGGTAGCCCTTTGATTAACTGTTCAGGAGTCTTATGGCTTGGGGGTAGAAGCTGTTAATAAGAAGCCTTTTGGACCTCGACTTGGCGCTCTGGTACCGCTTGCCGTGTGGTAGCAGAGAGAACAGTCTATGACTAGGGTGGCTGGAGTCTTTGACAATTTTTAGGGCCTTCCTCTGACACCGCCTGATATAGATGTTCATGGATGGCAGGAAGCTTGGCCCCAGTGATGTACTGGGCCGTACGCACTACCCTCTATAGTGTCTTGCTGTCGGAGCCGAGCTGTTGCCATACCAGGCAGTGATGCAACCAGTCAGGATGCTCTCGATGGTGCAGATGTAGAACCTTTTGAGGATCCGAGGACCCATGCCAAATCTTTTCAGCTCCTGCGGTGAATAGGCTTTGTTCGTACCCTCTTCACCACTGTCTTAGTGTGTTTGGACCATGAAGGTGTTGGTGATGTGGACACCAAGGAACTTGAAGCTCTCAACCTGTTCCACGACAGCCCCGTCGATGGAAAATGGGGACGTGCTCGGTCCTCCTTTTCCCGTGGTCCACAATCATCTCCTTTGCTTGATCATGTTGAGGGAGAGGTTGTTGTACTGGCACCACACTACCGGGTCTCTGACCTTCTCCCTATAGGCTGTCTCATCGTTGTCGGTGATCAGGCCTACCACTGCTGTTTCATCTACAAACTTAATGATGGTGTTGAAGTCGTGCCTGGCTGTGCAGTCATGAGTGAACAGGGAGTACAGGAGGGACTGAGTAGCACCCCTGAGGGGCCCCCGTGTTGAGGATCATCGTGGCGGATGTGTTGTTCCCTACCCTTACCACCGGGGCGGCCTGTCAGGAAGTCCAGTTCCAGTTGCAGAGGAGGTGTTTAGTCCCAGGTCCTTAGGCTTAGTGATGAGCTTTGAGGGCACTATGGTGTTGAACGCTGAGCTGTAGTAGTCAATGAACAGCATTCTCACATACAGTGGGGAGAACAAGTATTTGATACACTGCCGATTTTGCAGGTTTTCCTACTTACAAAGCATGTAGAGGTCTGTAATTTTATCATAGGTACACTTCAACTGTGAGAGCGGAATCTAAAAACAAAAATCCAGAAAATCACATTGTATGTATTTTAAGTAATTAATTTGCATTTTATTGCATGACATAAGTATTTGATCACCTACCAACCAGTAAGAATTCCGGCTCTCACAGACCTGTTAGTTTTACTTTAAGAAGCCCTCCTGTTCTCCACTCATTACCTGTATTAACTGCACCTGTTTGAACTCATTACCTGTATAAAAGACACCTGTCCACACACTCAATCAAACAGACTCCAACCTCTCCACAATGGCCAAGACCAGAAAGCTGTGTAAGGACATCAGGGATAAAATTGTAGACCTGCACAAGGCTGGGATGGGCTACAGGAACATAGGCAAGCAGCTTGGTGAGAAGGCAACAACTGTTGGCGCAATTATTAGAAAATGGAAAGAAGTTCAAGATGACGGTCAATCACCCTCGTCTGGGGCTCCATGCAAGATCTCACCTCGTGGGGCATCAATGATCATGAGGAAGGTGAGGATCAGCCCAGAACTACACGGCAGGACCTGGTCAATGACCTGAAGAGAGACTGGGACCACCAGTCTCAAAAGAAAAACCATTAGTAACAACATTACGCCGTCATGGATTAAAATACTGCAGCGCACGCAAGGTCCCCCTGCTCAAGCCAGCGCATGTCCAGGCCCGTCTGAAGTTTGCCAATGACCATCTGGATGATCCAGAGGGGAATGGGTGAAGGTCATGTGGTCTGATGAGACAAAAATAGAGCTTTTTGGTCTAAACTCCACTCGCCGTGTTTGGAGGAAGAAGAAGGATGAGTACAGCCCCAAGAACACCATCCCAATCGTGAAGCATGGAGTGGAAACATCATTCTTTGGGGATGCTTTTCTGCAAAGGGGACAGGACGACTGCACCGTATTGAGGGAGGATGGATGGGGCCATGTATCGCGAGATCTTGGCCAACAACCTCCTTCCCTTGCATTGAAGATGGGTCGTGGCTGGGTCTTCCAGCATGACAATGACCCGCAACACACAGCCAGGGCAACTAAGAGTGGCTCCGTAAAAGCATCTCAAGGTCCCGGAGTGGCCTAGCCAGTCTCCAGACCTGAACCCAATAGAAAATCTTTGGAGGAGCTGAAAGTCCGTATTGCCCAGCGACAGCCCCGAAACCTGAAGGATCTGGAGAAGGTCTGTATGGAGGAGTGGGCCAAAATCCCTGCTGCAGTGTGTGCAAACCTGGTCAAGAACTACAGGAAACGTATGATCTCTGTAATTGCAAACAAAGGTTTCTGTACTAATATTAAGTTCTGCTTTTCTGATGTATCAAAAATACTTATGTCATGCAATAAAAATGCTAATTAATTACTTAAAAATCATACAATGTGATTTTCTGGATTTTTGTTTTAGATTCCGTCTCTCACAGTTGAAGTACCTATGATAAAAAGATGACAGACCTCTACATGCTTTGTAAGTAGGAAAACCTGCAAAATCGGCAGTGTATCAAATACTTGTTCTCCCCACTGTAGGTGTTCCTTTTGTCCAGGTGGGAAAGGGCAGTGTTGAGTGCAATAGAGATTGCATCATCTGTGGATCTGTTGGGTCGGTATGCAAATTGGAGTGGGTCTAGGTTTTCTGGGATTACGTTGTTGATGTGACCCATAACAAGCCTTTCAATGCACTTCATGGCTATAGGCGTGAGTGCTACGGGTCGGTAGTCATTTGGGCAGGTTACCTTAGTGTTCTTGGGCACAGGGACTATGGTGGTCTGCTTGAAAAATGTTGGTATTACAGACTCAGTCAGGGACAGGTTGAAAATGTCAGTGAAGACACTTGCCAGTTGGTCAACGCATGCTTGAAGTATACGTCCGGGTAATCCGTCTGGCCCTGCGTCCTTGTGAATGTTGACCTGTTTAAAGGTCTTACTCACATCGGCTACGGGGAGTGTGATCATGCAGTCATCTGGAACAGCTGGTGCTATCATGCATGTTTCAGTGTTATTTGCCTCGAATCAAGCATAGAGGTAATTTAGCTTGTCTGGTAGGTTCGTGTCACTGGGCAGCTCGTGGCTTTGCTTCCCTTTGTTGACAGTGCATGTCATAGTAAAAACCGAGCCATGAGGTCGAAGGAATTGTTCGTAGAGCCCCAAGATAGGATTGTGTCGAGGCACAGATCTGGGGAAGGGTAAAAAAAATCTGCAGCATTGAAGGTCCACAAGAACACAGTGGCCTCCATCATTCTTAAATGGAAGAAGTTTGGAACCACCAAGACTCTTCCTAGAGCATGCCGCCCGGCCAAACTGAGCAATCAGGGAGAAGGGCCTTGGTCAGGGAGGTGACCAAGAACCCGATGGTCACTCTGACAGAGCTCCAGAGTTCCTCTGTGGAGATGGGAGAACCTTCCAGAGAGACAACCATCTCTGCAGCACTCCACCAATCAGGCCTCTATGGTAGAGTGGCCAGACGGAAGCTATTCCTCAATAAAAGGCACATGACAGCCTGCTTGGAGTGTGCCAAAAGGTACCCAAAGGACTGTCAGACCATGAGAAACAATATTCTCTGGTCTGATGGAACATAGATTCAACTATTTGGCCTGAATGCCAAACGTCACGTCTGGAGGAAACCTGGCACCATCCCTATGGAGCATGTTGGTGGCAGGATCATGCTGTGGTGATGTTTTTCAGTGGCAGGGAATGGGAGACTAGTCCGGATCGAGGGAAAGATGAATGAAGCAAAAAACAGAGAGATCCTTGATGAAAATCTCCTTCAGAGTGCTCAGGACCTCAGACTGGGGTGAAGGTTCACCTTCCAACAGGACAACAACCCTAAGCACTGAGCCAAGACAACGCAGGATTGGCTTCGGGACAAGTCTCTGAATGTCCTTGAGAGGCCCAGCCAGAGCCCAAACATCTCTGGAGAGACCTGAAAATAGCTGTGCAGCAACGCTCCCCATACAACCTGACAGAGCTTGAGAGGATCTGCAGAGAAGAATGGGAGAAACTCCCCAAATACAGGTGTGCCAAGCTTGTAGCGTCATACCCAAGAAGACTCGAGGCTGTAATCACTGCCAAAGGTGCTTCAACAAAGTAAAGGGTCTGAATACTTATGTAAATGTGATATTTCCGTTTTTAATTTTTAATACATTTGCAACAATTTCTAAAGACCTGTTTTTACTTTGTCATTATGGGGTATTGTGTGTAGATTGATGAGGGAAAAAACAATGTAATCAATTTTAGAATAAGGCTGTAATGTAACAAAATGTGAAAAAAGTCAAGGGGTCTGAATACTTTCAGAATGCACTGTATATAAACCCTTGATTGCTGATGCTATGTATTGGCCATTGAGAGGCTTTTTAAGCCACCGGTCGGCCATATTGCCACTCCCCAGTAGGCGCAGTCTTCCATAGGAATGAATGGAGATCTACAGATTTCAATTAAACGTTTCAAGGACAGAATTACATGTGTTTAAAGCTGCAATATCTAACATTGTGGGCTACCCAACCAAATTCACATAGAAATGTGAGTTGTAGGTCTGTCATTCTCATTGAAAGCAAGTCTAAAGGTTGGTTTACAGTCCATCTATTGACATGTCTGTAGTCAATTCTTGTAGCGACATCATGAACATTCTATTGCCATCCGACATCAAAGCAAGTATAAACTGGCCTTAAGAAGCAGTAGATTTGTTCTGTGTGGGCTATTTCTATGCTTCCCCTTCAGTTTAGTTTTTGCATCTTTTATTTTCGGTTTTATACACGAGCTTCAAATAGCTGAAAATACTATATTTTTGTTTATGGAAAAATACATTTCACAGCAGGTTAGATGGTAAAATCATTCTCTACACCATACTTGCTTGTTTTATCACATAAACTGAAATTCGGAAAACTATTAAAAATGTTGCAACCAGGAAATGGCGGAGCGATTTCTGCATAGTGCACTTTTAAGTATTTTTGTTGTTGTAGTGGGGACAGTAACATTAGTAATCTCAAAAATGCTTCCAAAATACTTTTTACGCAACTGTGGGGGAGTGCCAAGATGGAGGCACTGTGGCTTCAACACAACACCCCTAATATGTCATCTAGTGTGTATATAAATTGTTGGTATGGGCTTGTTGACTTTTACCAACGATTTTTATAACTAAACTATTGTTATGTCTGTGCTTGAACTCTGTCCTCGGAATGATATGGGCGGTGTCATAGCGGGGCGTTTTGATTGATGCGGTTTATCATCCAATGGAAGACGACATAAACCTTTAGGCAGCTAACTAGGAAGTTTGCTAGCTAGCAACTTAGCAAATAAGATGGATACGGTAATGCTGGTAACGTTTATTTAAAAAAAAAAATCATTCTTTATGTTATATTTCCTGATTCGATTTTTGTTGGGAGACTAGCAACCTTTGCAAAAGAGAGATTAGTGTGTCTGCTGCCTGCTGAGAATTGGGAAGGAGCTGTTAGTCAGTTAGCTATAGACGGTAACGTTACCTGGCGAACTCACCGTCCGCTGTTTTAGAAAATTAACTTGCTAACTAGTTACAGCAGCAAATCTCTGGTTACAATGCGTAGTTACTATGAATGGCTATCAGCGTAGTAATGACACATGTTTCCGCTAGTAAGTGTACTTTCCTTTAGTTAGGTAGTTTGCTAACGTTAGCTAGCTAGCTACTGTGTATTGATGATGTGTAACTTATCTGCTAGGCAGTCATGTCTGTGTATTTTCACAACAGGAACCGTCATTATACACCGTGAAGGCAGTCCTCATTCTGGATAATGATGGAGAACGACTCTATGCTAAAGTAAGACATTGATAAGTGTATTACGTAAAGGTGTGTTAGTACTTGGCTGGAACAAAAGCCTGCATACACTCAGTAGCTCAGGGCCAAAGTTGGTGATCCCTGCTATGTAACTCATTCTGTCATTATGTAATACACAGCTGCATTATTAGCATACCATATGAAATGTACAAACAACAATTAGTTGTGGTTTCACACCTCTTTTTATTAATGCTTTATTTACAGTATTATGATGACACCTACCCTTCAGTAAAGGAACAGAAAGCTTTTGAGAAGAACATCTTCAGCAAGACACACCGGACTGACAGTATGAAATGCATTTTAATACACACATGTACATATACATTCTCAGGTCAGTGAATAGTGTTCTGGTCTTTTGTCCACTAATTGGTCTTTTGAGCAATCAGATCTTTTCACATCAGATCATTTTCAGAGCTGATCTAATTGGTCAGAAGACCAATTTGTGAAAAAAATAATCAGAATTGGCCTCCATGTATAAACGCAGCCATTGTCATGTTTCTGTGCATACTCAGGTGAGATCGCGTTGCTAGAGGGCCTCACAGTTGTCTACAAGAGCAACATTGATCTCTTCTTCTATGTCGTTGGAAGCTCACATGAAAATGAGGTAAACATATTGGAAGGCCGTGATTGGAAACATATAATGAATAAATTGTATGATTCAGTGCAGTGCAGTGCACTCTGCCATACTCTAAATGACCTTTTTGTTGTTTCTGTGTTTTGTTCCCCTCCAACAGTTGATGCTAATGGCTGTTCTAAACTGTCTGTTTGACTCACTGAGCCAAATGTTGAGGTGAGATCTATGGCTGTTCTAAACTGTCTGTTTGACTCACTGAGACGAATGTTAAGGTGAGAGCTAAATGTTACATCACATCTTTCATCAAAAGGCAAACCTTGAATAATTATCTGTCTTTCTCTGTAGAAAGAATGTTGAGAGGAGAGCTCTACTTGAGAATATGGAAGGTCTCTTTCTCGCTGTGGATGAAATTGTGGATGGGGGGTGAGTTCCATGTCTTATAATTTTTGGATATTGACTCTAAATGAATTACCACTGCTTATTTTCAACCATCCAAACCAATAAGCATGGTTGTATGATCTTGGTGAACCACAGTCATAAGACAGCTGTGGTCTGGTCCAGTGTGGCCGTCTCTTTGCACAGTGTGAGAGTGATAACAAGCTTCTCTCTCTGCTGTCTCCTAAAGAGTGATTCTGGAAAGTGATCCTCAGCAAGTGGTCCACCGCGTGGCACTAAGGGTAAGGGTCCCCTTCCTCTTCAGAAAACACTCTTCACTCAAACCTGTGGACTCTAATGTTCTGAGTGTGGTTACCTAACCCCACTATGTAATCTCTCCTACAGGGGGAAGATGTGCCCTACTCAGAGCAGACTGTCACCCAGGTGAGTACAACAGCCCTAGTTACCTCATTCATCTCAGCATACTACATTGTTCAGTGTGGATCATGCGCCATTACAGTATTCACTCTCTACTCTCCTGAGACTTAGGATGTGTCCAAATAGCACCCTAGTCCCTATGTAGTGCACTACTTTTGACCAGGACCCAGCCTTAAAAGCTTAAGAGCTGGGCCCAATGTCCTAGCCTGGGAATCCAGACTGAATCAAACTATATTTTACCTCACTTGTTTCACTTAACTAATTTAGTGAAAACTAAAATGAAATGGAGCTGAATTAAGTCTGGGTTTCCAGGCTACCGACGTCCCTCTCTCATATACTTCAACATCACTCTCTCCAATCCTACTGCTTCCACTCTTCCTTATGCATGGAAAGCACACGATTGCTAATTATCGGCAGGTGGTGCGGTGGTTCCTGTGTGTGTGTGTGGCCTATGAGCTGAGGTCCTCTCCAGTCTTGATTATGTTCTCATTTAAGAGGCTGCTGTCCTCCCATCCCCTCTCTTTCTCTCACTCCTCTTCCTCTCTCCCTCCCTGTCTAATGATTAATGGCTGGCTGTCTTCCTTATGGTTCTTTTCCTTCAACAAATTAATCATGAATTCATTCCTGCATATTTTGCTTTAAATGCATTACTCATCTTTTTCTATCTAGTCTTTGTCAAAGTTTGAGGTAAATGTGTAAATCATATGGTCTCCCTTCATTTACTTAAAGACCCAGTGCAGTCAAAATTAGGGTTTCCTGTGTTTTGTCATATTTGTAGAACAGCTAATGAAACTAACACTGTAAAAGTGTAAAAAAATGTTTAGCAGTTTTATTTCCTGAGTTTTTACAACCAGCAACTATCTACACTGGACCTTCTCATCAATGGGTTTTGCATGGGTGGAATTATGGCCTGCCTGGTGACATCACCAGGCGGTATAAATTAATAGACCAATAACAGACTCTCAAACATCTTACAATAACACCTATAGGTTTCTGCTTACATATCCCTCCCATTAGGCCACTCCAATTAGGTCCCTCACTCAGACCACTCCAAGACAGTCCTATCAAAATTCTTGCTTGAATTTAAAAAAATATATTTTTGCTAAAAAGCTATTTGTTTCCTTTTGACCATTTTAATCAAAAACTATTAGAGTAAGGTGCTTAATTGTTACCCATAAATGATTTGTTATTGAGATAAAATCGTCTGCTTTGGGCAGGTCTCCGTCCATCCATCAAGGTGGTATTAATTTACATCCTTTGTTTCGAAAGGGAAAGTCTCATTTTTGAAATGCAAAAAAAGTTCAAATGGATGTCATAAACACAGACTGGAGGCTCATTATACAAACGTGTGTGTTTGTATGTTATTTGTATGATCTATTTTAGAAGGCCAGTTTTCTTCTACAGGTGCTACAGTCTGCCAAGGAACAGATCAAATGGTCTCTGCTACGATAGGACCTGTCAACTCCCCTCATCTAATACTGTACCACCATTACACATGCCTCCTCTCTGTGATGTCATCTCTTCCCCTCAACTCACTCCATACCGTGTCTCCAATCAGGACTGAGGAGAGGCTGATCACTCATCCAATCAGACACTCCCAGGGCCAGGGATATCTTTGAGTATTGTCTGTCTGAATTGATAATTTCGATCATGTGTCGTTAGTGTAAAAGGGTATTCTTGTATCTGGCTATGAAGCTAGCTGTAAGAGGGATATTGGATGGTAGTGTGTCAATACATTCCTGCTGCCCGGTTTGCATTTTCTTAACGTTTAAGTTGACAGCTTTATGTCCCTCATCTCTGATAACATTCCATGTGTTAACTATAGTACAGACCATAGAAATACTTCCTTCCTATTTCTATGGTACAGACATATGGTCAGATCACGCAACCTTGTTGTTAGTCACTTTGTTCCTTCAGAATACTGGATAAATTCAAGCATTTGAATCTTTTGAATAAAAACATTTATAGATACTGAAGCTATGATATTTTGTGGTTGTTTGCCCTTTTTGTTCTTGTCACACTTTGACATATGTTAATGTCAGGGTTTATTGAATGGAAGCTCAGGTAGCCACTATAAAATATAAATATGCTCTTTTACACTGTAGATTATGTAGAATTTCAGTCCACTTGAACCATGTACTGTTTCCTCAGTTGCAGAGTTCCCATGTCACACCATGGTACTTAGAGTACTCTGCTAGCCAGACAGGGAGCAACTCACAGCTAAAGCAAGTGCTCCATCTTCTGGTCAATGTACCAAAACACATTCGAGGTAAACACTTTACATGTAAGTGTCTTTATTGAGACATTTTCAGTTATGTGTTGTGTTTAGATGCTGTAAAATTGTGAAGGTGTTTACAAATAGGTCACATCTAATTAGTCAAGTTTTTCCCCTTGATAATCATCCTGCACTTGTGATCCATTTCAAACTGAGCAATAGAGAGATGAATTGTGTGCTTCAGCTAACCTTTTTTCTTCTTGATTGTTCCCCCCTGCCTCACAAAAACACACACAAGCTCATCTTAATGCAAATTAAAGATGCCCTCCAGAGAAGTGGATGTGAGATCAGACTATCATGTAGATACTGAACCTGGCAGTGATGTCTATTAAAAAAATATTCTCGTTCCTGTTAATGTCTGCATTTCACTACTAATGGGTCATGTTCATTAGGGCACGCAACTGAAAACTTCTCAATGAGAGAGAGAATGTTAGTCCCTCCCTGTTCAGGTCTGTTTTTTTATTTATTTGGTGCATGATAAATTTGTCCCTGGTGTAGCTACACACCATGTCAAGCTGATGTCTTTAAGGTGTCTGATACAAACTGAAATGCGCATCATATTGTGTAACTGGTCTACCATCCATGACCATGCCTAATGTGGACCGTTTTGGAGTGAGCGGTCCTCCTTGTCCAGACCTTGGCTCTATTTTCAGCATTACTCATGTTTTCCTGAGGCAACACAAACAGATGGCGGTACATGTCTGTTCAGACGTCTGGTTTGTATGAAACATCAGTATATCATTCAGTGTCCAGGATATAACCACGTCAGTGGAGGCTGGTGGGAGGAGCTACAGGAGGACGGACTCATTGTATTGGCTGCAATGAAATTGATGGAACGTAGTCAGCTGTGGTTAACGTGTGGTTGATACTGTTCCATTGATTCCATTCCAGCCATTACAATGAGCCTGTCTTCCTATAGCTCCTCTCACCAGCCTCCTCGGAATCCAATAAAAGTCATAACTCCTTCATAGATTTTCCTTTGGTGTCTTGGCTGTAGTCACTCACAAAGCTAGTTGTAAGTTGACAACCCCAGCTTGTCTCTAGGACCATGCAGTACTACTGCTACTATCAAACACAGTGAGTAAATGGGGTTCCTCAAGCCCCCCTTCCTTTGGGCCTCTTCTCTGATCCCTCTATCCTTCATCTAATCTCTTTAATGATGATTTGGCAGAGGGATGAAGGGAAGACAAGTTAAAAGAGAAAGGGGGTGTTCAGTTATCGAGCTGCTTCTGTCTTGGAGCCTGATCACACACATTCGTGATGATGGTCAAAGGAAAGGGAGCTAGACTCTAATCCCCTTCTCTTTGCATGGAATAATTGTGTCATTCTCCCTTGAGCCCCCAAATGTTAATTTGACCAATCGAGAAATGCACTCATGTCTGACAGGTGTGATTGCTTGAGAATAGCTGTATGTCCTGCAGCCTGTCTATAAGATGCAGTAATAGCAGAGTGGATGCTTGTATTGGTGTCTGCCAGGGACACAGAGCGAGAGGAAGAAGTTAAGTGAAGTTAATGAAACATTACTCATCTGGCAGATCCATTGTCTTGGCTGGCCTCCAGTCAGGTCCACTGTAAACGCCTACAATTTGTGTTGCTAGGTGAACAAGTCAACCGCTCTTTACTCTCTTAAATGGATGTAGAGATGCCACTGAATTGTATTTGTGCGTTATTATGTTTTAAGCATTTTGAAATTATTAGGATATGGTGTTGGATCTATTCATTCCATTATCAAACCAGTCAGCAGTTTTAAAAATTCTGCCTATTCCCTATTCTATATGTCCTGACCCAAACACGTGTGTGATTTCGGGGGAGGGGAGATGTGAAAGGCTCCATTGTTTCAATAGCGTTCAGTCTGGTTTACCCAGGCTAGAATGTGAAGGTTAAAGAGGACAAGGTTAGACAGCACAGCAGATCTAGACAACAGCAATGCAGTAAGTGATTAGATTAGATCCACCTCACTGTATCCTCACCCAGCAGGGCAGGGAGGGACTGGAGAGGGTTCAAATGGATCACACACGTTGGTGCCTCCTGGGTCATCCCATCACTTAGTTTTCATCTAGATATTCAATATGTTTCAGTCATATTTTGTGTGTGTGTGTTTGTGCATGTACTTGTGAGAGTGTGTCCTGCCGTCCCCTCACTCATTTTCCATCTAGCTATTCCTTCGGCAGGGCAGGCGGTACCTTGGGGCAGTCAACGATCCCCTTTCATCTGCTAATTACAGTTACACCGTCGTAAAAAGACAGAGAGGTAATTTATATTAATTATACAGGAATGAGTATGATAGTCTGTAACGCCATGGCTTGACACGCTGTACATAACATGCTGTAAAACTGTCAGGAGCATGTAATGGGCTAGAGCCTTGTAATTGATCAATGCTGTGTACGATAAAAGAGAGTGTGTGAGTGTGTGTGTGTGTGTGAGTCAGTAAATGATCAGTATTTACATGGTGTGTGGCTGGTGACTGAGCTATATACTTCTCAATGGCCTGCCCTAGTCAAAGACACAAGGCTGGGGAAAATAGCAATGGTCCAATACACTATTCAGGGGTGTCAAACATACGCGGGTGATTTGAGTTTTAAAAAAATGTTTTGACGGCAAGGAAATACAATCAATTTCCAATGTGGCGCTCCGGACCTCATTGAAAACTGAATGCGGCCCCCGGCGTAATATGAGTTTGACACCCCTGCTCTACCCTATCAAACATTTAAAAAAATAGGACATTAATTATGCCTGTGTTGAAGTCTTAGACTATAATGTGTAAGACCCATATACATTACATACACCAGACCATAGTACTATACACCAATGTATCTGTATTGCACCAGGAAAACATTTTCTATTCTATGTATTCCCATCGAATAGAAGATCTGCTCTGCTCCGTAGAGAAGCCAGCCAAAAACAACAGCAGTGCCAGAGAACACACCACATTCTCTCTGTCCCGTTCTCCTCAGCCAGAACTCAACATACAATCTATGTTTTTGCAACAACAACAAAAAAGATTGTGCTCCTATCAATTACATAAGATGATGTGAATGTTTAATTCTGTGTTGATGTATGTCACCAGGACCCTAGCTGGTCTGTTAGCTACTGTTCATCATTCCAGTGGGAAAGTTACATGTTTGTTAGGATACCACTATCATTGTTAGGATACCACATCATTGAATAACAGTGCTTTTGCATGAACATATTTATCCATCTATCACATTTCATTTGCTTCTCAAACTATGTCAAATACATTTCCCAACACGTTTAAAGGTTAATGACATGCGTTATCAAGGGTGTAGTAAATTGACAAAATACTCCACCTCTTTGCACTACTATTCCCCTATGCCTTTTGCAGTAGTTCATATGGTCGTTTTTCCCATTCTCTCTCTCTCTCATCTCTCTCTCTCTTCTCTCTCTCTCTCTCTCTCTCTCTCTCTCTCTCTCTCTCTCTCTCTCTCCCTCTCTCTCTCTCTCTCTCTCTCTCCTCCTCTCTCTCTCTCTCTCTCTCTCCTCTCTTCTCTCCTCTCTCTCTCTCTCTCTCTCTCTCTCCTTACCTCTCAATTCAATAGGTTGGGATCTGGCATGGGAAACATACAGTATGTTTACATTGCCAAAGGAAGTGAATTAAACAAAGGTGATAAGAAACATATTTAACAATATTAGCAACAAAAAACTATTAGAAATGAATAGTAAACATTGCTCTAAAAAAGATAGACATTTCAAGTGTTATTTTATCAGCTATGGACGGTGTTTTAGTTATTGTAGTATGAATAATGGGGGAAGACAAATAAACATTATTGGTGGTATTTACAATGTTGTTTGTGCTCCACTGTTGCCCCCTTTGTCATGGCAACAGGCCACAAACCTTGCTGCTCTGATTGCACACTATTTGCACACAAACTATTTCACAGTTTGTAGAACAGAAATATGGTAGTTGGATTTGTTTTCCAAAAATAGTTTTGGTTGATTCTTTCCAGTGTGTCAAATAGTTATATTTTTACTTTCTCATACTTAGATTGGGTCTCTGTTTCTGGCCTGGGTCTCTTTGGGCAACCTGGTCTCAGAGCATATGTTAACATTGCCAAAGCAAGTGAACTAGACAATAAACAAAAGTGAAATAAGCAATAAAAAAGGACAGTAAACATTACACTCACAATAGTTCCAAAAGAATAAAGACATTACAAATGTCATAGTATGTCTATAAACAGTGTTGTAACAATGTGCAAATAGTTAAAGTACAAAAGAGAAAATAAATAAAACAGATATGGGTTGTATTTACAATGGTGTTTGTTCTTCACTGGTTGACCTTTTCTTGTAGCAACAGGTCACAAATCTTGCTGCTGTGATGGCACACTGTGGTATTTCACCCAATAGACATGGGAGTTTATCAAAATTGGATTTGTTTTCAAATTCTTTGTGGGTCTGTGTAATTTGAGGGAATTATCTGTCTTTAGTATGGTCATACATTTGGCAGGAGGTTAAGAAGTGCAGCTCAGTTTCCACCTCATTTTGTGGGCAGTGTGCACATAGCCTGTCTTCTCTTGAGAGCCAGGTCTCTCTCTCTCCTCTCTTCTCTCTCCTCTCTCCTCTCTCTCTCTCCTCTCTCTCTCTCCTCTCTCCTCTCTGTTTGTGTGATTTAGAAGCAGAATGAAATCCCTTCACATCCAGGTCTCTGCCCTGCTGTGCTGTAGTACCCAGACAACAACTGCTCTTCATTTGGACCGGCTGTCTGCAGAGACCTGTAGGAGGGATCACATCTGGTCAGCCAGCTCACTCTCGGCACGCAGACACATACCCTGAGCCTCAGACCCGGGGAAGTGTCCGCCTCAGCCCAGCCTTCCTTCAGCCAGTTAGTCCCTTTGTCTGCCCCAATGTCTCCAGCTAGTCCCACTGTCAGCCAACTGGTATCAACACAGAGTTTGCCTGGAGTAGGCTAGTGATGCGGGAGTAGAATACAGATGCAGTGAAACTGATTTTCAATGTAGGCATCAGGCTTTATGGATGTTTATCCTGGTTTATCCAAGTCCAGTACCATCCCTCAGGGGGACGTGTTTCTCCTCTTTTGGGGCTGTGTTTAGTCTTGTTTTACTCACTAATTCCTCACCCTGCCCTCTTTAAGCTCCTAGTTTTTACCGTGGTATATTATGGATGTGGCTTGGAACATGGCGTGGCCTAAGAATTAGAGAGGGAGAAAACAAGCGTTTTATTCTGTGGCATACCTCTGTAGCCTTCAGTTCACTCCCTTTCTCCCTCCCCTCCTCCCTCTGTCATCTATTCTTTCTTTCTTTCTCTCTCACTTTCTCCCCTCCCTCCTTCCCCACGGATTGCCCAACCACACCACAACACTGTTAACAGACATACCCCTGACAGATTTACCGCCACTGTCTTTCCATTGGCCGCCAGAGTGACAGGTGTGATTTAGTGCCGCATCCTGATTGGCCCAGGCGTGACAGGGGAATTTATGACTGTGCTGTGATTCGATGCCAGCTGCCTTTGAAGTGAGTTACAGCTCTGTCGCTTATAGGACACAGAAGCGGTGTCAGGTTTCAGTCATAAAATCTTATCCCTGAAGGGAGGTGGTGCTGCCTGCTGGATAACACTGCTGGGCTGACTGATGTCATTAGAGGAGAGGAGGAGAGACCCACTACTAGAGAGTGACACAGAGAGAGGAGAGACCCACTACCAATAGAGAGTCACACAGAGAAAGAGAGGAGGAGAGACCCACTACTACTAGAGTCACAAAGAGAGAGGAGGAGAGACCCACTACTACTAGAGTCACAAAGAGAGAGGAGGAGAGACCCACTACTAGAGGGTCACACAGAGAAAGAGAGGAGAGACCTACTACTACTACTAGAGAGTCACACAGAGAAAGAGAGGAGGAGAGACCCACTACTAGAGAGTCACACAGAGAACGAGATGAGAGACCCACTACTACTAGAGAGTCACACAGAGAAGGAGAGGAAGAGAGACCCACTACTACTAGTCACACAGAGAAAGAGAGGAGGAGAGACCTTACTATAGAGAGGCACAAGAGAAAAGAGAGGAGGAGAGGGGACCCACTTACTGAGTAGAAGCAACAGAGAAAGAAGGAGGAGAGACCCACTACTAGTCACACAGAGAAAGAGAGGAGAGAGGACCCTTACTACTAGAGAGTCACACAGAGAAAGAGAGGAGAGAGACCCACTACTACTAGTACCCACACAGAAGGAAGAGAGAGGAAGAGAAGAGAGACCCCTACTACTATGTCACACAGAGAAAGAGAGGAGGAGAGACCCACTACCACTAGAGAGTCACACAGAGAAAGGAGAGAAGAGAGACCCACTACTACTAGTCACACAAGAGAAAGAGAGGAGGAGAGACCCACTACTAGAGTCACACAGAGAAAGAGAGAGGAGAAGACCCACTACTACTAGAGTCACACAGAGAGAAGGAGAGAGACCCACTACTACTAGAGTCACACAGAGAGAGAGGAAGAGAGAACATACTACAGTCACACAGAGAAAGAGAGGAGGAGAGACCCATTACTTAGAGTCACACCAGAGAAAGAGAGGAGAGAAACCACACTACTGAGTCACACCAGAGAATGAGAGGAAGAGAGACCCACTACTACTAGTCACACAGAGAAAGAGAGGAGGAGAGCCCACTACTAGAGCACACAGAGAGAAGAGAGGAGAGACCCCTACTAGAGGTCACAAAGAGACGAGAGGAGGAGACCCTACTACTAGAGTCACACCAGAGAATGAGAGGAAGAGAGACCCACTACTTACTAGTCACACAGAGAAGAGAGGAAAGAGACCACTACTTACTAGTCACACAGAGAAAGAGAGGAGGAGAGACCCACTACTAGAGTCACACAGAGAAAGAGAGGAGAACCCACTACTACTAGAGTCACACAGAGGAAGAAGAGGAGAGACCCACTACTACTAGAGCACACAGAGAAAGAGAGGGGAGAGACCCCACTACTTAGGTCACACAGAGAAAGAGAGGAGGAGACCCGCTACTAGAGAGTCACACACAGAGAAAGAGAGGAGAGAACCACTAGTAGAGGTCAACAGAGAAAGAGAGGAGAGACCCGCTACTAGAGAGTCACACAGAGAAAGAGAGGAGAGACCCACTAGTAGAGAGTCACACAGAGAAAGAGAGGAGAGACCCAATACTAGAGAGTCACACAGAGAAAGAGAGGAGAGACCCACTACTAGAGTCACACAGAGAAAGAGAGACCCACTACTCGAGTCACACAGAGAAAGAGAGGAGGAGAGACCCACTACTCGAGTCACATAGAGAAAGAGAGGAGAGACCCACTACTCGAGTCACATAGAGAAAGAGAGGAGAGACCCACTACTCGAGTCACATAGAGGAGTAGAGACACTACTACTAGAGAGAGTCAGATAAAAGGAGAAGTACAGGTCGCCCCAGTCACACACAACTACTCCATTATCGTCGTTGAATAGGGAGTGTGTGTGTGTCTGTCTTTCTGTCCTTCCTCAGATCTCTATTTTCCCGCAGTAAAGATAAGTATCATAAGGATAAGTGGACACAAGATCCACCTATCTTACCCCGTCCATCCCCAGCCCATACATCCTGTAATCAATGAGGCAGAATTATATTACTGATAACATATCAAAATCTATAAGACTAAAATGGCAGACAAAATCACTGTATCTATCGCATAGCTGATCAACAGAGGCAAACCGCCAAAGTCACTTTGAATCCTTGTCTATCTACCCACAGGTACAATATCTCCTATGAGCCATAAATGCAGTTAGTAATCTATCTATTGCCTATCTATGTCTCCATCAGCCAGGCAGACAGTCTATCCCCTGCAGATCAAAAAGAGCCCATGGCCTGTATTCATAAAGCATCTGAGAGTAGGAGTGGTGGTCTAAGATCAGGTCCCACCCTGATCTTATTCATTATGATACAAAAGGCTAAACTGATCCTGGATCAGCACTTACTACTCTGAGACGCTTTATGAATATGACCCCAGAGTGCACTTATGTACCACTGGTGACCCGTGAATATCTTTAAGGGTAAATAGCGAGGCCGGCCCTGTCTATCAAACACCAAGGATTCACACTGATATCAGAACCCTCCTCACTCCTTCACCTGACACTTGAGGGAGGGAGGGAGGGAGGGAGGGAGAGAGGGAGGGAGAAACACACCACCATGTACTACCCTAATGAAAATGCATAATTCCTTGATAGATCGAAGAGCGAGACGGGCATATGAACTTGCTTAGATCGAGGTTACATGGCAGACGCAGACTCACTGTCGTGCTGCGTTAGAGAGAAGACAGGTTCTGCATCTAAACACCATGGCTGCTCACTTCTGTGAACTCATGACTGACATTGTGACAAGAGATTAGCCTAATCATATTAATAGCGTCTAATATTTATCAAGTGAGCATTAAAAATATTTGCTATTGTCGCTATGTGTAAGTTAAAGCGCTGGTTTTAACATGCCATACTTGTATCATATGACCATGCATATCACATGACCATGCATATCACATGACCATGCATATCCATTTCAGAAATGACTCTATCTAAGTATGTCATAGAGGTTGACTACAAACAGGGCTGAAATAGTGCTTTAATAAATCATCCACAAGACTTCAGCATGTCAGAGCAGACAGTCTCTCATACCAGGTCTGCATCCCAAATGGCACCCTATTCCCTATAAAGTGCAATACTTTTGACCAAAGCCCATTCCCTATAAAGTGCACTACTTTTGACCAGATGGGCTCTGGTCCAAAGTAGTGCACTTTATAAGGAATAGGGTGTAATTTGGGATAAACTCCCAGAAGTCACGCTCCTACAGCTGAGCCTGGAAGTTGAGCCTAGAAGAAACCTTGCTACAATTCTTCTTTATTGATATGTGTGGTCAGAACACATTAAGGAGAATCATATTTCATATGTAGCAGATCTATTACCTCTACTATATCTTTCTTAAACTTTTTCTTACCTACTTCTTGGTCCTGAATCCTACGGGTTCATGCCTTTATGGCGTGTTGCTGTAACAGCTTTAGAGAGGCCCTTGGAGATTTCAGAGTGACTTAAGGCCTTTTTAGTCCAGGAGAATATGTGAAGGGCCTTTTTAGACCAGCAAAATAATGTGTTGTCATAACTGCCTTTCTTCAACATCAGATCTGCAACGTTTCAGGGGCCTCAATAGGCCTCTAGGTATACAGGTTTGTTTGCTGACTTCAGAGTGCTGGGGTGGCACCATGGCAGTGGCACGCTACTCACTGAGGGACCCACCCATTGTGCCTTGGCTCAACATTCCTTGGAGAAGCACCAGCACTGCCTTGCCGGCCCCGACAGGCCCCAACGAGCTGCAGATTAATGGTGGCGTTGGGCCACGGTGTGTTAACGTATCTGTCTGTCTCGGCTAAATGCCTGTGACTCCCTCCGCCTCCTTCTGTTTGCAGAGAGAAGTGGTGGGAAGCCACCTGTGGTGCCTTGGCTTGGATTGAAAGGTGGTCTGGGAAGGGCTGGGCTCCGGCCGTGTTGTCCATCTTATCCAGGGGAATGTGAATGACTATCGAGCCAAAACACCAACAGACCTCCCCTCTCTCAGCATGAGGTGGAAAGGAGACAACATGAACATTTTCTTCTAGTATGTGTCTTATGGGTTAATGCATGAATATGCAGGATTTGGTAATTAGGCCATTCGTGTGACTGTTTCTCGTTCAGATTCTTTGTCACCTATCATATGCTCTGTGACAACTTCTCTTCCCGACTTGATCAGATGGGAAAGAAGTCTTGAGGAACGGGAATAATATGCTTCAGCAAATTAATCTTGAGTGTTAATTGAGAGGGAAAAGTGTGTCAAAAGCAGCTGAATGCGTAGTAAACTAACAGTGTAAACTTGACGTGTCACACAGCTTTAGGGTCATTCCCACCCATTCGGTACCTTTTGAGAAGTGTAACTTTGTCAATATTTTTAATTTTTAATTTCACCTAATTGTAACTTTCTGTCATAACGGGCACATGTTCAACTTAATAGAAAACAAGATTTCCTATCTCTAGAGGTAAACAATTTAATAGTTAAAATAATAAAATAAAAATAATAATTAAATGCCAAATAAAGTAACAGGGTTGATGATTTCATCTTAATTCATCCATAAATCCCCTTGTGACAGGGGGAATGGAAGCTTGTTGTGTGCAACAGGAAGTGGCAATTGAATGCAACCTTCATTTTTAAATGTATTATTCTTAAAACATTTCTAGCCTGTCTATCTATGGGTAATAAGGTTGAAGTGCCAATCAACATTGTGTGAAAATAACTACCACAGGAGGCTGCTGAGGGGAGGACATCGCATAATAATGTCTGGAATGGAGTGAATTAAAGGGTATCAAACACATGGAAACCGTGTGTTTGTTGTGTTCGATACCATTCCATTGATTCCGTTCCAGCCATTACTATGAGCCCGTCCTGGTTAACATCTTCCTAGAAGTCAAACAGGGTGCACAGAGAGACTTCAGCAAGTCCATTCATATTTTAAAAATCTGATTTATTGTTTTATCAATGTGGTCTATATTATAGGGCACTTACTTTAACAGGATTTTAAAAATCTATATTGTTGCACAATTTCTACTTAAAAGGCAGTCTTTTCGTGGATTGACCATTTCTTATCGGCCACATATAGAAATCTTTTAGTATGCTTTTTTATCAAGTGATTGCCTGTGCATCATAGAGTTGATTTGCTATCTATTTTTAGTCATGCATTTACCAATGAATCCAACTATTTGGAGGCCATTTTGTTTGTCACCCTCAAGCAGCAGAAAATGCAGTCAGTCATGTAAGATGGCTGCCATTTAAGAAGGGTCCATTCTTGCTTTCCTGTCCCAAGAGAGCACTTCATGCTCACTGACGTCTCAGGTCCTCTGAACAGTTCTTATATGGGTTTATTATGCTTCTGCGTTATACTCCGTATTAGGATTCAGACCCTCATATATAATTCATTTCAGAATAATTGCATAGAGTTTTTGAGAATATTATGTTATTTTGGTCTTCATGATTTCTCTGTGCAGAGTTGATGGGATTTCATAATGTATAGAAAAGCCTACTTGTAATGGAAAAGTATTTGGTATCTGTTTACTAATGGTTAGGGTTTACCTTAGAAGCACAACTAGATACTCATGTATAAAACAACTGTTCTATCACACTTTTAATTGCTTAAAGCTGAAATCTAGGATTCAAGTGACAAGACAATTTCTGTATTAATATTTCACAATTTTCATTACTGGGTGGCCACACTGCTGGTAGCTAGAAATACCAGTGTGGCCACCACCGGTAGTTAGTAATACCAATGTGGCCACCACCGGTAGTTAGTAATACCAGTGTGGCCACCACCGGTAGTTAGTAATACCAGTGTGGCCACCACCGGTAGTTAGTAATACCAGTGTGGCCACCACCGGTAGTTAGTAATACCAGTGTGGCCACCACCGGTAGTTAGTAATACCAGTGTGGCCACCACCGGTAGTTAGTAATACCAGTGTGGCCACCACCGGTAGTTAGTAATACCACCGTGGCCACATCTCCCATTCTACACCCGTGTAGAGGTCGTGTTGAATGGGAGATGGGGTGAGGAGGAACGAGGAAGTGAATCTTTAATGAGCAGTGTGCAATAAAGATTCACTTTATAGACCCTCTGGTCAAAAGTAGTGCACTATGTAGGGAAAAGGTTGTCATTTGGGACGCAATGCCAGTGTTGAAGAGACACCACATACAGTCTGTCTGCAGAATGATTTCAAACCTGGATGATTACAACACTCTCTGCAATGATGGAGTGGTATCACCCTCTCTCCTCTCCTCTTCCCTCACTTAAGGCAGCCCAGTGTAGTACTCCAGCCTGTGGGTGCTGTAAATCAGAGGTGGAGAGGGAGTGTCAGAGCACACACTACCTGGTCTGCAACCTCCAGTTCAGGCTGATCTCATCCAGCTAATCGTTCCTGGAGGTTTAATTACAAAGCCTGGTCAATAAGGGCGGGGGAGGGCAGGTATGGCCCCAATACAGGGGGAAGAGAGGGGTTTGGACAGAATACCCCCAAAAAGTGGTATGGGGGATGGATAGGTCCAATATGAAGTGGAGAGGAATGGAAGTGATGGCCCCAAAAAGAGAGGGGGAGAGGTAAAGAAGGGAAAGCCCCAATACAAGAGAGGGATGGCCCCAGCTCAGGATTTGTTCAGACAGTTGGTAGGCTACTCCTACCTATTGTCTCAACACCACCCTCCCATAATGTACAATGTTATTCTCACTCAACCAGCTAGGCCATCTAAGGTCGCTTCACTCTCTTTCTTCCCAAACCATCTCTGAACAAATGTACTGCTCTAATGCTATCGGTACTAGATAATATTGAGAATAGTATCAATGCCTGCCTGCTGCTGTTGGGTCACGATCATAGATGTAATGGCCAGGGATAGAGGCTCCTCTAGTGGTGTATAGCAGGTCTTGCAGCTATGCAATATAGTTGGCTTCCAATTTAGTTGAACCTGTGTGCCATCTCCTGGCAAGATGGGTGAAACTACATCTCCCTTCGTCATTTTAGAAAGCCAGAACAGTACCACATGTTAAAAAACTTTAAAAAGAGAAACACCTTTATTTAAGCTTGAGGCCCTAGTTTTCCATTCACTACAATATGTCTTACCGGGTCAAAAATGGACTTCCATTTGCCTGTGATGAGGACTAGAATCATGACAATAACAAAGTTATTATTTTAAAAACAAAACCCAATTTTACCCAAAAAACATTTTTACTGTCTTTACCAAAAACAAGATCACTTCATTTAACTTAGGGGATCACCAATTGCATGCAAAACTACCAGTAATAAAAAGTTAATGAACTAATCATAACTGCTACACTAGACAGGCACTAGTGGCAGTTCTGCCTCTACTCCTAACTTAAATGACAATTTAAAATATATATTAAAATAAATTTAGCAGTAGAAAACGGACTGCCATAAAACTCCTTTGACACAACTAACAGTCTGACAGTGATGCAATAGTAACTACTGGTCCTCTATAAAACCCTTACGTCTATACAGATAACTGTTGTTTCTCCTATATTTCAGGCTTCCTCACTCCAGTGTTTATAGATACAGAATGTCATCATGATAGCCTTGTCCCAGATCTGCTGGTGCTGTATATCCCAGTCCCATGACAACGACCGACTCAGTGGCGTTGTGATTAGAGTGTCCGCCCTGAGATTGGAAGGTCGATCCTCAGCCGAGTCATACCAAAGACTGTAAAAATGGGACCTGATGCATCTCCGCTTGGCACTCAGCATTAAGGAGATAGATTAGGGGTAAGGGCCAGCGATAGACTAGCATCCTGTCCAGGAGGTGTACTTGTATATCAAGCTGCCTCACGCCACAGATGAGTAATGTACCCAGATGAGCTGTTCCAGCTTCCAGAAGTCAACGCTTGTGCAAGTCTACTTACTTACAGGAGYTGGCAAACCAGTACAAACTGATCTGGGACCAGGCTACCATAATGGAGCTTGAGACACTCCAATAAAAATGCGAACGAAAAGTACCCCACGGAGTAGAGATATACTGAAATCCAAACCTACTGCCTAGCCATGCCTGTAGATCTGAACACATTAGACAGATGGAAGCAATAGCTATTACCATACTGGTTATATTTATCTAATGCGCGCAGGAGTGCCTAGGCTGTAGGGGTCCTTTTGGATCAGAAATGGTCATCTTCACTGAAGATGCCAGAGGTGAATAGATGATATTATAGAGGAAGTATTCATTCACAAACATGGGTCCCTTCTGAATCAGAGAAGGTCAATGTTGAGAGGTCAACCATCCTGCTTCATCTGTTGCTTATGATGACCCCTTCTTTAAAAAAAACACCAGACATATGAAATATGACACGCTGGATCAACGTACTCAGGACTTTGATAACAAGGAATTAAAATAACACAAGAGTTAGGAAAGACAGACTCTTCAGAGTGAATGAATATAGAATAGGCCTACATACACAGTCCTGAACATTCACTGAAAAGACTATAGGTCACTAACATAGAAATAGAATACTAGAATGGACATTAGTAATTATATTTCTATGGTCACTATGCCCAAAACGGTAGCTATGAGAGGTTCTAGAGTTAAACAACATATGGACAGTGTATCAAATGACAAAGTGACATATATTTAGACAGCATTGAATCAAACCCATAACAAGGACTGGATGGATGTGTGGGGGACACAACAGAGAACAAGAAACGTGCCATGAACTCCCTAATGGTCTCTACATTAAGGTTGGATCAGCTAGTTATACTGGTCTATTAGTTGAGGACCATTCCCTAACAAGGTAGTCCAGGAGCTAGCGAGCTACAAGCAGTAGCAACAGAACCAACTTTGAATGAATCTGAGTGGTTCAAGGCCACAAGGATGTGTGTTCACCGTTGTTCTTAAAATAACTTAATGTCCATAGTATGACCTGGTTGGCCAATGAACACTGAGGCTGATGGGGAACAAGAAGAGTGTCCTAGGTTACTGATCAGTATTCTGCCCTACCAAGCAAAAACGCAGTAACTGCTCATTTGGTCAAAAATGAGTTAATGTCATTTTTTGCTACATTAAATACATGCTTAATCATGTGGAAAAGTATCCTGCCTCTATTGTATTGTGTTTTGGATAAAATGGGGGTCATGTTAGCAGTAACTGCATAAAGTTACTGTGAAACAAAGGTAAATAAAAGCCATATTTATCAGTTCCACGCTATGAGCAGTTACTGCCTTTTTGCTTGGTAGGGCAGAATTGCCTAATGGTGAGCTTCCACAAACACTCAATAGTAAAAAATCAAAGCCAGGGTAGCATATTGGTTTGACCAGGCCGACCTTACATTGAGTGTCCATGGATCATTCACAGTCAAAAAAATACTAGTCCAATTGAGGCTACAACATATCAGTTTGTGAATTCATTATTGCCATAGTAATATGACAGCTTGCCCAAACCCCTCCCACCCTAGGTCTTGTACCATGTACGTAACGATACAAAAATTAGAATAAAACGAGTAGAAAATGATTCACTATCCCATCAACAGGATATGAGCTCAGTGTTGAGAACAGCATAAGGTTTGTTGTCTTTGTCTTGTGTCTTAGCCAGGTTTATCTGGGCTGAGGGACAACGCAGTACTGGTCTGCTCCATCATGATTTGAGTACTGCCAACTGTGTTAGGTGGGGTTTCTCCAAGGGGTCAGAGGTTAGACAGCCAGACGGCTGTTCTGCTGCTGTAGGGGGCTCCAGGTGGCCGTGTGCCCAGGTGCATCCTGGGAGTAGGCTCCTCCTCTGCTCTCGCAGGAGAATGACTGGTTCTCCTCCTTGGGAAGGCTGGTCCTCGCTCCACACAGACGCCGGTGACGTAGCAGACGGTCCGTCCGTGAGAAGTTCTGAAACGAGGGTAGAGGGAGAGCAAACTCATAACCACAAATGACGGGAGTCTGTAATGTACCTACCTATTGACTCCAAACCCTGGATCACGTTCAACAGGAAAACACTGTGGAGTGCTGCAGATAGAAATGTGAGAGAGCCGACATGATTCCTTATTCTACAAATCAAAACTCTTTTTATTTGTCAAGTGCCGAATACATGGGTGTAAACTTAACTGTAAAATGCTTGCTTACGAGCCCTTCCCAACAATGGAGAGTTAAAAATGTTTCATAAAAAGAAAAATAGTAACAAGAGGAATGAAATACACAAGAACGGAGCTATTTACAGGGAGTACCAGATCAATGTGCAGGTGTACACGGTATCTGAGATACAGTAGATACAGTGCATTCGGAAATTATTTAGACCCCTTGACCGTTTCTACATTTTGTTACGTTACAGACGTATTGTAAAAATAGGTTAAATACATTTTTTCCTCATTAATCTACACACAATACCCCATAATAACAAAGCAGAAAAAGGTTTTTGCAAATTTATAAAATTTTAAAAACAGGAATACCTTATTTACATAAGTATTCAGACCCTTTGCTATGAGACTCGAAATTGAGCTCAGGTGCATCCCGTTTCCATTAATCATCCTTCAGATGTTTCTACAAATTGATTGGAGTCCACCTGTGGAGTTCAATTTATTGGACATGATTTGGAAAGGCACACACCTGTCTATATAAGGTCCCACAGTTGACAGTGCATGACAGAGCAAAAACATAGCCATGAGGTCAAAGAAATTGCCCGTAGAGCTCGAAACAGGACTGTGTCGAGGCACAGATCTGGGGAAGGGTACAAAAACATTTCTGTAGCATTGAAGGTCCCCAAGAACACAGAAGTTTGAAACCACCAAGACTCTTCTTAGAGCTGGTCGCCCGGCCAAACTGCTCAGGGAGGTGACCAAGAACCCGATGGTCACTCTGACAGAGCTCCAGAGTTCCTCTTTGAAGATGGGAGAACCTTCCAGAAGGACAACCATCTCTGCAGCACTTCACCAATCAGGCCTTTATGGTAGTGGCCAGACGGAAGCCACTCCTCAGTGAAAAGGGACATGACAGCCCGCTTGATGTTTGCCAAAAGGCACCTAAAGGACTCTCAGACCATGAGAAACAAGATTCTCTGGTCTGGTGAAACCAAGATTGAACTCTTTGGCCTGAAAGCCAAGCATTACGTCTGGAGGAAACCTAGCACCAATCTTACGTTGAAGCATGGTGGTGGCAGCATCATGCATTGGGGATGTTTTTCAGCGGCAGGGACTGGGAGACTATTCAGGATCAAGGCAAAGATGAACAGAGGAAAGTACAGAGAGATCCTTGATGAAAACCTGCTCCAGGGTGCTCAGATCCTCACCGGGGCAAAGCTTCACCTTCCAACAGGACAACGACCCTAAGCACACAGCCAAGACAATGCAGGAGTGGCTTTGGGACAAGTCTCTGAATGTCCTTGATTGGCCCAGCCAAAGTCCGGACTTGAACATCTCTGGAGAGACCTAAAAATAGCTATGCAGCGATACTCCCCATCCAACCTGACAGAGCTTGAGAGAATCTGTAGAGAAGAATGGAGAAATTCCCCAAATACAGGTGTGCCAAGCTTGTAGCATCATACCCAAGACGACTTGACGCTGTAATCACTGCCAAAGGTGCTTTACTGAGTAAAAGGTCTGAATACTTAAGTAAATGCAATATTTACGTTTTTTTATTTTGAATAAATTAGCAACAATTTCTAAATACCTGTTTTTGCTTTGTCATTATGGGGTATTGTGTGTAGATTGAGGGAAAAAAACAAATGAATCCATTTTAGAATAAGGCTGTAATGTTACAAAATGTGGAAAAGTCAAGGGGTCTGAATACTTTCAGGAATGCACTGTATGTACATGAAGGCAGGTAGCCTAGTGGCTAGAGCGTTGGACTAGTAACCGAAAGGTTGCAAAATCGAATCCCTGAGCTGACAAGGTAAAAATCTGTTGCTCTGCCCCTGAACAAGGCAGTTAACCCACTGTTCCTAGGCTGTCATTGAAAATAAGAATTTGTTCTTAATTTGTTTGGGATAGGGGGCAGTATTTTCACGTCCGAATGAAAAGCGTGTCCAAAGTAAACTGCCTGCTACTCAGGCCCAGAAGCTAAGATATGCATATTATTAGTAGATTTGGATAGAAAACACTCTGAAGTTTCTAAAACTGTTTGAATCATGTCTGTGAGTATAACAGAACTTATTTGGCAGGCGAAACCCCGAGGACAAACCATTCAGATTTCTTTTTTTGGAGGTCACTCTCTTTTCAATTGGTTTTCATTGGGAATCCAGATTTCTAAGGGACCTTCTTGCAGTTCCTATCGCTTCCACTGGATGTCAACAGTCTTTAGAAATTGGTTGAGGTTTTTCCTTTGAGACATGAAGAAGTAGCACTGTTCAGAACGAGGGTAGAGGGAAGTGTACTCTTTGATAGAGGCGCGTGACCTGAAAAGCACGCTACACTTTTTTTTCCTCCAGTATTGAACACAGTATATCCCGTCTTAAATTGTATCGATTATTTACGTAAAAAAACACCTAAAGTTGTATTAGGAAAGTACTTTGAAATGTTTGGACAAAGCTTTCAGGTAACTTATGAGAAATTTTGGAGTCATGTTGCGCGAGTTGGAACCGGTGTTTTTCTGGATCAAACGTGCCAAATAAATTGACATTTTGGATATATACCAACGGAATTAATCGAACAAAAGGAAAATTTGTGGTGTTTGTGGGACATATTGGAGTGCCAACAGAAGAAGCTCGTCAAAGGTACGGCATGAATTATATCTTTATTTCTGCGTTTTGTGTTGCGGTTGAAGGGTTGAAATATGATTGTCTGTGTTTGTTTGCTGGGGTGCTACCCTCAGATAATAGCATCGTTTGCTTTCGCCGTAAAGCCTTTTTGAAATCTGACACGTTGGCTGGATTCATAACAAGTGTAGCTTTAATTTGGTGTATTGCATGTGTGATTTCATGAAAGTTAAAATTTTATAGTAATTTATTTGAATTTGGCGCTCTGCATTTTCACTGGATTTTGGCCAGGTGGGACGCTAATGTCCCACCTATCCCAAAGAGGTTTTAACTGACTTGCCTAGTTAAATAAAGGTAAAATTAAAACATTAAAAAAAAAATTACATGAAGGCAGGGTAAGTGACTAGGCACCAGGATAGATAATATTAAGAGTAAAATAAAGAACAGAGTAGTAGCAGCATATGATGAGTGTAAAAGTGTGTGTGTATGTAGTGAATGTGTGTGGGTATAGTATTGTGAGTGTGTGTAGAGTCAGTGCAATATAGTGCGGGTAAATATTAATAAACTATTTAGCAGTCTTATGGCTTGAGGGTAGAAGTTGTCTCGGAGCCTGTTGGTCCGAGAGCCGATGCTCCGGTAGGGAGCTAGGCCCCACCTTCTGTAGCGCTTCGCGGTCGAGAGTGGTGCATTTGCCATACCAAGCGGTGATGCAGCGATTCAAGATGCTCTTGATGGTGCAGCTGTAAAACTTTGAGGATCCGAGGGCCCATGCCAAATCTTTTCAGCCTCCTGAGGGGCAAGAGGCGCTGTCGTGTCCTCTTCACGATGATGCGGGTGTGTGTGGACCATGTTAAGTCCTTAGTGATGTGGACACCAAGGAAAATAAAGTTCTTGACCCGCCCCACTAGAGCCCTGTCAATGTGGATGGAGGCGTGCTCTCCCCTCTTTAGTCCACGATCAGCTCGTTGGCCTTACTGACGTTGAGGTAAGAGGTTGTTGTCATGGTGCCACACTGCCAACTCTCTGACCTCCCCCCTCTGTGATCAGGCCTACCACCGTCAGCAAACTTGATGATGGTGTTGGAGTCGTGAGCGGCCACGCAATCGTGGATGAACAAGGAGTACAGAAGGGGACTAAGCACACACCCTAGAGGGGCCCCTATGTTGAGGGTCAGCGTGGCAGATGTGTTGTTGTCTACCCTCACCACCTGGAGGCAGCCCGTCAGGAAGTCTAAGACCCAGTTACAGAGGGAGATGTTCAATCCCAGCTGGGAGAGGGCAGTGTGAAGTGCAATTGAGATTGCTTCATCAGTGGATCTGTTTTGCGTCATCTGTGTTTCTATTGGGGAGGTATGCAAATTGGAGTGGCTTCAGGGTGTCTGGAATGATGGTGCTGATGTGTCATGACCAGCCTTTCAAAGCACTTTATATTTACAGATGTGAGTGCTACGGGAGGTAGTCATTTAGACAGGTTACCTTGGAGTTTTTGTGAACAAGGTCAATGGTGGTCAGCTTAAAACATGTTGGGATTACACTACAGAAAGGTATGTTGGTTCTACATAACATATTTCTACTTGAACGTTCCAAAACATTGTATCCTGTCCTGCTGATACCAGGTGTGTGTGTGTGTTAGGAATGGGGTAGTGTATGTACAAGGTGTGTGTGTGTTAGGAATGGGGTAGTGTGTGTACCAGGTGGTGTGTTGTGTTAGGAATGGGGTAGTGTATGTACAAAGGTGTTGTGTGTGTTAGGAATGGGGTAAGTGTGTGTACCAGGTGTGTGTTAGGAATGGGGTAGTGTGTGTACGGAGGTTGTGTGTGTAGGAATGGGGGTAGTGTGTGCCCCAGGTGTGTGTGTGTTTAGGAATGGGGTAGTGTGTGCCCAGGTGTGTGTGTGTTAGGAATGGGGTAGTGTGTGCCCCAGGTGTGTGTGTGTTAGGATATGGGGGTAGTGTGTGCCCAGTGTGTGTGTGTGCATGTGTATTAGGAGATGGGGTAGTGTGTGTACGAGGTGTGTGTGTTAGGAATGGGGTAGTGTGTGCCCCAGGTTGTGTGTGTTGTTTTTTTTTTTTATTTATATTTTTTACTTTATTTCTTTTTTAAAGAATATACCTTTATTATTATTCCCCGCACCCTACACCGATCCCCCAATTGGAGTAAACTAATAACACCTTCTGCTTTTACCTTCAATTTATACATCTTATACCCATCTTACAGACACAGTCCCACTTTACAATAGTTCTTAGTCCTTCTCTATTTCTGTTGTCCCATCCATTTTAATTTCAACTTGTAACTGTGCTATTTCACAAAAGCTGGTGTGTGTGTTAGGAATGGGGTAGTGTGTGCCCCAGGTGTGTGTGTGCTAGGAATGGGGTGTGTGTGCCCAGGTGTGTGTATGTGTATTAGGAATGGGGTAGTGTGTGTACCAGGATGTGTGTGTGCATGTGTATTAGGAATGGGGTAGTGTGTGCCCAGGTGTGTGGGTGTGTTTAGGAATGGGGTAGTGTGTGCCCCAGGTGTGTGTGTGTTAGGAATGGGGTAGTGTGTGCCCCAGGTGTGTGTGTGTGTTAGGAATGGGGTAGTGTGTGCCCCAGGTGTGTGTGTGTTAGGAATAGGGTAGTGTGTGTACCAGGTGTGTGTGTCAGGAATGGGGTAGTGTGTGTGTGTGTACCAGGTGTGTGTGTGTTAGGAATGGGGTAGTGTGTGTGTGTACAGTGTGCAGTGCAGATCTCTCTTACCTGATTGCAGCGATCACACTGGTAGGGCTTCTCTCCACTGTGAACTCTCTTGTGTCTGTCCAGATGATATCGCTGAATAAACCGCATGTCACAGACGTCACATGCAAACGGCTTCTCCCCTAAACAACACAAAAACACTGTTCAAAATATAATGGTATGGATGACTTTGATACATTTTTTACTTAAGAAAAATAAAACATTGGTTTTTGGTTGTGAGTGAGAGTTGTGCATATTTCTCTACTATGTGATTGTTTTTCTGATGAATGTTATAACTGTTGCCACATTTGCTGAGTATTCCTGAGCAAGGAAGTGGAAAGGGAAAGTGATTTCAACCTGTATGAGTGAGGATGTGCCTCTTCAGGTGGTAGCTACTTCGGAATGCTCCATAGCAGTGCTCACAAATGAAGTTCTTCTGTACTAGTGAATCATGATCATCATCACCGTTAATATCCATCTCCACCTGCTGAGAAACCCAATGAGTGTTCAGAAGAGTACAACTTCTCATATTACACACACATACACTTCTGTCCTATAAGTGTATCCAACATTGTACATTCCATTTCCCTATCGCACACACTACTTACCTCCACTTTCTCTCTCAGTTTGTTGGGTGTTCCTGATTTTCTGTGCTTCTTCTTTGTCGATTGCATATTCTGGCTGGCCTGCATATCTTTCTCATCCAGCAGCCTGGGCGTATGAAATGAGTGTCCATCTTTTCTGATTAACTATCGAGGAGAAAGAGGGGGGAAATAAAAAATGGAGGGGGGTGTTGTTGGTAATTCATGTTTATAACATACTCACCAAAATAGAGCTACGGCTTAGATATTAATTATATGTTTTAGAATGCTGATAGATTTACAATAATTACATAAACAATTTCTGATTAATTGCCAAATGTAAAGAACAACAGTGTTGTTCTCCATGCCAATGAACACAGAAGCACCTGTGTGTATACTACGTCCTATGGGCCTATAACATTAGTGTTTCTCTGTTTCTCACCAGGGGTGGGCAGCTGACTCCMGAGGGCAGGACCATGTGGCTGTGGTGGGCCTGGTGGTTGTTGTGGTGGACGTGGTGAGCCTCGTGAGACTGCTGCTGGTGGCTTTCAGGGTTGTTAATGTCTCTCTGACCCTGGCCGTGCTGTGATGTCAACTTCTTCTGACTGCCAGACATGTTGTTGGCCTGCATCAGGGCGATGCTGGACAGCACCGTCTCACAGCCCAGCAACCCAGCCTACAGGAACAACAAAAACAGCAGTTCAGTTGGAGCGTAGTATGGAGGCCTAGGAGGGTCATCAACCCAGCCTGCAGGAACAACACAAACAGCAGGTCAGTTGGAGCGTAGTATGGTGGCCTAGGAGGGTCATCAACCCAGCCTGCAGGAACAACACANAACCCAGCCTGCAGGAACAACACAAACAGCAGGTCAGTTGGAGCGTAGTATGGTGGCCTAGGAGGGTCATCAACCCAGCCTGCAGGAACAACACAGGACAAAACACACAGAAGCTCAGAGTCAGCGTCAAGGTCCATGCCAGGGCTAGGGCCGCAGTCCCACGCATAAAGGCCCAACACACAAGGCAAAAATCCTGCGGGGATTGTAGATGGTCATTCACTGACTGTTCTCTGTTCTTTTTTTTGCCTGGTGTGTCAGGCTTCTAAGGGAAAAAGTGCGAGGAAAAGGGAACAGGGAAGGAACAGAGACAAAAAACAAGAGACTAAATAAATAGAAACAAAACAATGATGAAAGGAGAATTCAACTGACCCATTTCATGTGGTCTCGAACGGAGTTGTTGGGATGGTGTGTCATCGCCGGTGCGTGGTTTGAATGCGTGTGTGTGTTTGGGGGTAAAGGGGTGCGTCAAGGGGGGTCACTCAGGATGAGGGGTGTGAGAAGAGACCACACTCACCCAAATAATCAGGGGCCAAGGCCTGGAAATAGAGGGTTATTGTGAGGCCAAAATGATTGTATTTTGTTTATTTGTATTTGGACTATGACTACTGGTATTCATATTCAGGCCTATATATACTAGTTACAGTGTCAACTTAACAGCTTTGTCAACTCAACAAAGGAAGTTTATATCAGGCTTGGAGAAAGCAGCCACGATGGTTTGGTGTATGCCACCTCTTCCCATGGAAAACAGAAAACATTGTTGCAATGAAGACAGAAATAAAGCTGGACAAGGACAAACACAGTTTTTAAAATGATCTTGTAGTTCATGAAGATGATCTGAGAAGGGGTATGATTCATGTATGTGCAAGTTACTCAAGAGAACATTCAATATTGACCAAAGTATTATGCTAACGATATGATATCACATTTTTGGAGTCAAGTACAAAAACAAACAAGAAAACCTAATTTAGCCTAGCCACACAGTTGATCATCTTCTATGCAAGTACTCTGGTCTTCATGCAAAGGGCCAGCTAAAGCTGCCTGGAAGTGAGGTTCTACCTAGCTAGCTTGTTAAAGCTGCCTGGAAGTGAGGGTCTACCTAACTAGTCTTGTTAAAGCTTGCCTGGAAGTGAGGGTCTACCTAGCTAGCTTGTTAACGTTGCCTGGAAGTGAGGGTCTACCTAGCTAGCTTGTTAAAGCTCCTGGAAGTGAGGGTCTACCTAGCTAGCTTGTAAGCTTGCCTGGAAGTGAGGTCTACCTAGCTAGCTTGTTAAGCTGCCTGGAAGTGAGGGTCTACCTAGCTAGCTTGTTAACGTTGCCTGGAAGTGAGGGTCTACCTAGCTAGCTTGTAAAGCTGCCTGGAAGTGAGAGTCTACCTAGCTAGCTTGTTAACGTTGCCTGGAAGTGAGGTTCTACCTGCTAGCTTGTTAAAGCTGCCTGGAAGTGAGAGTCTACCTAGCTAGCTTGTTAACGTTGCCTGGAAGTGAGGGTCTCCTAGCTAGCTTGTTAAAGCTGCCTGGAAGTGAGAGTCTACCTAGCTAGCTTGTTAACGTTGCCTGGAAGTGAGGTTCTACCTAGTAGCTTGTTAAAGCTGCCTGGAAGTGAGGTCTACCTAGCTAGCTTGTTAAAGCTGCCTGGAAGTGAGAGTCTACCTAGCTAGCTTGTTAACGTTGCCTGGAAGTGAGGGTCTACCTAGCTAGCTTGTTAAAGCTGCCTGGAAGTGAGAGTCTACCTAGCTAGCTTGTTAACGTTGCCTGGAAGTGAGGTTCTACCTATGCTAGCTTGTTAAAGCTGCCTGGAAGTGAGGGTCTACCAAGCTAGTTAACGTTAGCTTGTTAAAGCTCACACCCACAGCACAATGATAATGCAGTATGGGTCAAATGCATTGGATAGATAACCTATGTTTTGATATTGCAATACGTTAAGGCCTGTAAAAAAAAAAAGCTGTAGTATTCAGTGCTCTAATTAACTACAATAATGTCTGAAAACTGAAAGAGAAAATATTTGCCAGCTCAACGTTAGCTAGTTACCTAATAAGCTAGCTAGCCATCTATCTAGCTAGTTAACTAGACATCACAGTCTGCCTGAGTTTTCGAGGCCAAATACCAAGACATGGGTAAGATGAGTGAAAATATTGTTCGGCTAAATATTTTGTGAATAATCAATCATTAAGTAACGTATGAGGTAAATCAAGGGTCTGCTTAGGTGAAGCTAGTCAAGAAGAAGACTCACTGGTTGAGTCCCCACCCACACAGACAACACAACAACAGGCAGGGCGTGCGGGTTGAGAAAACTACACATTGTTAAAACTCTAATTTGCATTAGAATTCTGGGAAATAACTTCATCATATGCATTGTTAACTCTATGGTGGCTTTGTTGGGAAGTACATTTTAGAATTGGTTTACCTTAAGATTTTGTTGAGTTTTGCAGATTAATATTTCTTGTCGGAGTTCCAATTTTCTCAGTTTACAAACACAGGAAACGCTACCGGAAGTGTTCACCCGTAGAGCGCGTCCACGTGATTTGAAAACAACGTCGCATAATGTCGGCCATGTTGGTAAGGGAAAGATAATGGGTAGTTTCACATATGGAACAATGACTCAGATATTTCCCCGGATGTATAAATATGAAGCATCCTGTTTTACACTCCACCAAATATGGTGATGGGAAGGAAGCCCAGTGGCCAGCAGTGGGAGAAGATAGAGCAAGATGGATTTTGGCCGACGTTCTGCAAATTTTCTCATCGATTAAGCATTTGATCTCAATACAGTTTTCTAATTCCAAAACTAAAATATGTTACGAATAGAATGGACTAAGTTGTGTAGACTTTACTCTTTGCCAAAGTGTAAAACAATGGTGTTCTTAAGGAGTGCAAAGGCGAATTGCGATATTGTACAAGCGCACTTTACGGAATAGGCGTTCCCTAACATAAATATGTAAATAATGCTAGAACGCGCCAATAGGGTCTCGCTAGCTTGTTCTGGGTTCTGCCCACCTCCTTGCTTGTTCTGCCCACTATGATTAATTTGCTCCCATTGGCAACGATAGGCTCTAGTCTATCTTGAGTTAGTAATAAAAAATATTTGGTAATGCTTCCATGAGTTTGATGTGTTCATACCATTCCATTTTTTTCAGTTCCAGACATTATTATGACCCCGTCCTCCCCAATTAAGGTGCCACATAAAAACATTACTGTCATCACAGTAAACTACTTCATACACCAACCTTTGACAATCGTTTTGATAATCTGGACTGTTCTCCTTTCCCAGCAAGCTGAACCAGAAACACACAGTCACAAACTCAGGCTGTTCAATGGGAGAGCAGAAGACCTTGGTGAGATGAAAATGGGAAAATAAAAATCTTCTGTAGTGTGTACATTACTATCAATAAAATCTCACCTTCTCTATAAGTTGAAATCACTCGTGTTTCTTCATCTCCTCTACCAGAAACCTGTGGGACCAGACAGGGACAAATTATTAATTCTATTCCATTTAAAAACATTTTTCATTGACATAGGTTTTATCAAAATCTTTGAATGAGAGATCTGAGGTAAGGAGTCACCTTATTTAGAATTACAGCCATGGGGTTGTACCAATTATTTACTGTATATTTACACTAGATAACAGACAGGTGGTGCTGTTTTAAAGCCTCAACGCCTCCATTTTGGCATCATTGAAAAAATATATATTTTGGAAGCTATAGAAATGCATTTATTAATGTCTACATTGGTTTTGCCACATTTATTATATAACAGACACCTTAATGTATTATTTAAAATTGTATGATGTGAGCTAAACATAAAAATGTTAAAAAATATATAAGAACATTCTTTTTTTTTTTATGTTACTGTCCCCATTGCAACAAAAAAACACTTAAATACATGTAATGTTGTATTTAATTGAAATACTAAATAATTTCATTACTATGGAGGACTGCTCCTTCTGGGGAGTGCCAATATGGGACAGTGGCTTCAAAGCCTCTAATTGGCTAATACATAGCATCAGCAATCCAGGGTTTATATTCATCATTGGGTTGTACCCAATACCCATGAATACACCTATAGGCTATCTGATTGTACCGTGTATGGGCGAAAGCCCAGTCTACACGCTCTGCCAAGCCATGTGAGCCCACAGCTTTCCACATCAACCACAGCTTCAGATAGTCGATCACTGTATTGACTTGTCCCCTGTGTCCAGACTCATGTCATATAACTTATCCTGCTGGAACAGGTATGTTGCGTTTGTGTTGTAGCAAGGCTTCAACAGGTTCTGTGGAAAAGGGGAAGACATGAAGAGATTCTGAGGTTTCGCTCAAGAATGACGACAAATAACTGCATTTTTTTATTCGAAGAAAGACCACAGAAGGGACAGTAGAAATATGTAAAAAGGAGCAGTGGTGTGAAGTACTACTTAAGTCGTTTTTTTGGGTACCTGTACTTTACTATTTATATTTTTGACAACTTATACGTTTACTTCACTACAGTCCTAAAGAAAATAATGCACTTTTTACTCCATACATTTCCCCTGACACCCAAAAGTACTTGTTACATTTTGAATGCTTAGCAGGACAGGAAAATGGTCCAATTCACGCACATGTATCAAGAGAACATCCCTGGTCATCCCTACTGCCTCTGATCAGGTGGACTCAGTAAGCATGCATGCTTCATTTTAAAATTATGTCTGAATGTTGGAATGTGCCCCCTGGCTATCCAAAAAAGAAAAGAAAATGGTGCCATCTGGTTTGCTTAATATAAGGAATTTGAAATAATTTACAGTGCATTCAGAAAGTATTCAAACCTCTTGAATTTTTCCACATTTTGTTACGTAACAGACGTATTATAAAATTGATTAAATTGTTCCCCCCCAATCTACACACAATATCCCATAATGACGAAGCAAAACAATAACAGGTTTTTAGATTTTTTTGCAAATTGATAAAAACAAAAACACTGAAATATAACATTTACATAAGTATTCAGACCCTTTACTCAGTACTTTGTTGAAGCAGCTTTGGCAGCGATTACAGCCTCGAGTCTTCTTGGGTATGACGCTACAAGCTTGGTACACCTTTATTTGGGGGGTTTCTCCCATTCTTCTCTGCAGATCCTCTCAAGCTCTGTCAGGTTGGGTGGAGAGCGTTGCTGCACAGCCATTTTCAGGTCTCTACAGAGATGTTCGATCGGGTTCAAGTACAGGCTCTGGCTGGGCCACTCAAGGTCATTCAGAGACTTGTCCCGAAGCCACTCCTGCGTTGTCTTGGCTGTGTGCTTAGGGTCATTGGAAGGTGAACCTTCGCCCCAGTCTGAGATCCTGAGCGCTCTGGAGCAGGTTTTCAAGGATATCTGTACTTTGCTTTGTTCATCTTTCCCTCGAACCTAACTAGTCTCCTAGTCCCTGCCCCTGAAAACATCCCCACAGCATGATGCTGCCACCACTATGCTTCACCGTAGGGATGGTGCTAGGTTTCCTTCACACGTGACGCTTGGCATTCAGGCCAAAAAGTTCAATCTTGGTTTCATCAGAGCAGATAATCTTGTTTCTCATGGTCTGAGAGTCTTTTAGGTGCATTTGGTCAAACTCCAAGCAGGCTGTCATGTGCCGTGTACTGAGCAGTGGCTTCCGTCTGGCCACTACCATAAAGGCCTGATTGGTGGAGTGCTGCAGAGATGGTTGTCCTTCTGGAAGGTTCTCCCATCTCCATAGAGGAACTCTGGAGCTCTGTCAGAGTGACAATTGGGTTCTTGGTCACCTCCCTGACCAAAGCCCTTCTCCCTGATTGCTCAGTTTGGCCGGACGGCCAGCTCTAGGAAGAGTCTTGGTGGTTCCGAACTTCTTCCATTTAGGAATTATGGAGGCCACTGTGTTCTTGGGGACCTTCAATGCTGCAGAAATGTTTTGGTACCCTTCCCCAGATCTGTGCCTCGACACAATCCTGTCTCCGAGCTCTACGGACAATTTCTTTGACATCATGGCTTGKTTTTTGCTCTGACATGCACTGTCAACTGTGGTACCTTATATAGACAGGTGTGTGCCTTTCCAAAAAATAAATTGAATTTACCCCAGGTGGACTCCAATTAAGTTGTAGAAACATCTCAAGGATGATCAATGGAAACAGGTTCCACCTGAGCTCAATTTCGAGTCTCATAGCGAAAGGTCTCAAATCAAATCAAATCAAATGTTATTTGTCACATACACATGGTTAGCAGATGCTAATGCGAGTGTAGCGAAATGCTTGTGCTTCTAGTTCCAACCATGCAGTATTATCTAACAAGTAATCTAACCTAACAATTTCACAACAACTACCTTATACACACAAGTGTAAAGGAATGAATAAGAATATGTACATAAAAATATATGAATGAGTGATGGCCGAACGGCATAAGCAAGATGCAGTAGATGGTATAGAGTACAGTATATACATATGAGATGAGTAATGTAGGGTATGTAAACATTATATAAAGTGGCATAGTTTAAAGTGGCTAGTGATACATTTATTACATCAAGATGGCAAGATGCAGTAGATGGTATAGAGTACAGTATATACATATGAGATGAGTAATGTAGGATATGTAAACATTATATAAAGTGGCATTGTTTAAAGTGGCTAGTGATACATTTATTACATAACTTTTTCCATTATTAAAGTGGCTAGAGTCAGTATGTTGGCAGCTGCCACTCAATGTTAGTGATGGCTGTTTAACAGTCTGATGGCCTTGAGATAGAAGCTGTTTTTCAGTCTCTCKGTCCCCGCTTTGATGCACCTGTACTGACCTCGCCTTCTGGATGATAGCAGGGTGAACAGGCAGTGGCTCGGGTGGTTGTTGTCCTTGATGATCTTTTTGGCCTTCCTGTGACATCGGGTGGTGTAGGTGTCCTGGAGGGCAGGTAGTTTGGACCCGGTGATGCGTTGTGCAGACTTCACTACCCTCTGGAGAGCCTTACGGTTATGGGCGGAGCAGTTGCCGTACCAGGCGGTGATACAGCCTGACAGGATGCTCTCGGTTGTGCATCTGTAGAAGTTTGTGAGTGTTTTAGGTGACAAGCCGAATTTCTATTTCAAATAACATGGATATTCAATTGGTGGTCACTCACTAGAAATTTGAGCAGAAATGTTACTTCCTTGACTTGGATCCTTTGTTTGAACTTCCCGAGGCAGCTCTATCCATCCCGGGAGCTGCACCAAAACGCAGAAGCCAGAGAAAAGGAAGAAGAAGCAGGGCCTTAGTCAGACTCAGGCGGCGTGCATGCCATCCACCGCTTCCGAGTATATCACACAATAACGTTTAGTCCTTGGAAAATAAAGTAGACATGCTTAAGGCGAGGATCTCCTTCCAGAGAGACATCAGGGACTGTAACATACTCGGTTTTACAGAGTCATGGCTCTCTCCGGATATATTGTCCCCGTCCATTCACAGGAAGAAAGAACTCGCCAGGAAAAAGAAAGGTTGAGGGGTTTGTTTCATGATAACAACTCATGGTGTGATTGTGGTAACGTACATGAACTCAAATCCTTTTGTTCTCCCGATCTGGAATACCTCACCATCACATGCAAACCGCTTTTACCTCTGGAGAGAATTTTCTTCTGTCATCGTCACATGCCGTGTCTATTAACCTCCCAAGCTGTCACAGTGATGGCTCTCAAATAACTACAATGCACTATGTGAATTGAAATGCATCCCAGGTGACTACCTCATGGAGCTGGTTGAGAGAATGTCAAGAGTGTGCGAAGCTGTCAAAATATATTTTGATTTGTTTAGCACTTTTTTGATTACTACATGATTCCATATGTGTTATTTCCTAGTTTTGATGTCTTCACTATTATTCTATAATGTAGAAAATTGTACAAATAAATCAAATCAAAATATATTTTATATTTGAGATTCTTCAAATTACCCTTTGTCTTTGTGAGATGCAGAGTAGTTGAGTAGGTGAACAGATGAGTAGGTGAACAGATGATCTCCGCATGTGTGGTTCCCACCGTGAAGCATGGAGGAGGAGGTGTGATGGTGTGGAGGTGCTTTGCTGGTGACACTGTCAGTGATTTATTTAGAATTCAAGGCACACTCAACCAGCATGGCTACCGCAGCATTCTGCAGCGATACGCCATCCCATCTGGTTTGAGCGTTGTGGGAATATCATTTGTTTTTCAACAGGACAATGACCCAACACACCTCCAGGCTGTGTAAGGGCTATTTGACCAAGAAAGAGAGTAATGGAGTGCTGCATTAGATGACCTGGCTTCCACAATTACCTGACCTCAACCCAATTGGTTTGGGATGAGTTGGACCGCAGAGTGAAGGAAAAGCAGCCAACAAATGCTCAGCATATGTGGGAACTCCTTCAAGGCGGTTGAAAAGCATTACAGGTGAAGCTGGTTGAGAGAATGCCAAGAGTGCGCAAAGCTGTCATCAAGGCAAAGGGTGGCTACTTTGAAGCATCTAAAATATACAATATATTTTGATTTGTTTAACACTTTTTTGCTTACTACATGTTTGCATGTGTTATTTCATAGTTTTGATATCTTCACTATTATTCTTCAATGTAGAAAATAGTATAAATAAAKAAAAACCCTTGAATGAGTAGGTGTGTCCAAACTTTTGACTGGCACTGTACAGTATATATACTGTATATACACTACATGACCAAAAGTATGTGAACACCTGCTTGCCGAACATCTCATTCCAAAGTCATGGGCATTATTATGGAGTTGGTCCCCCCTTTGCTGCCTGGCTTGTAGTCGGCTTTCCAATTCATCCCAAAGGTGTTTTATGGGGTTGAAGTCAGGGCTCTGTGCAGGCCAGTCAAGTTCTGCCACACCAATCTCAACAAACAATTTCTGTAAGAACCTCGCTTTGTGCACGGGCGCATTGTCATGCTGAAACAGGAAAGGGCCTTCCCCAAACTGTTGCCACAAAGTTGGGAGCACAGAAACGTCTAGAATTTCATTGTATGGTGTTAAGATTTTCCTTCTCTGGAATTAAGGGGCCTAGCCCGAACCATGAAAAACAGCCTCAGACCATTATTCTTCCTCCACCTAACTTTACAGTTGGCACTATGCATTCTGGCAGGTATCGTTCTCCTGGCACCCACCAAACCCAGATAGAGTCCGTCGGACTGCCAGATGGTGAAGCGTGATTCATCACTCCAAAGCATGCGTTTCCAATGCTCCAGAGTCCAATTACACCACTCCAGCCAACGCTAGGCATTGCGCATGGTGATCTTAGGCCTGTGTGAAGCTGCTCAGCCATGGAAACCCATTTCATGAAGCTCCTGATGAACAGTTATTGTGCTGACAATGCTTCCAGAGGAACTTGGTTGAGAGTGTTGCAACCGAGGACAGACGATTTTTACGAGCTACATGAGTTCAGCACTCGTCGGTCTCGTTCTGTGAGCTTGTGTGGCTCTGAAGTACCGGAACTCATTGTGAKAAAAAGTTACAAACACAACATAGCAACGCAGCAGCCAGAGTAAATAAATCAATGTAGTCTACAGCAGAACACACATATGAGAATATATAGGCCTCCTGCCTATGTGACAATATGAAGCACATATTCCGATTAACTTCACAGTACAGAAGAAGTGTTTTCAAAACCTCCCACAAGGACTAGTGAAGGTGCCAGTGGTGATACTGAACTAGCGGGAAAAACAGCGCTGCTAGCTAAGGCATTGCCGTCAGGAGCAGTTTGCCCTCACTCCTCTCCTCTGGCACTGACTGTTCTCTGGCTCGTTCTGGGTTCAATACACCAGCTTTCTCTGGATTTTTGTCATCAACATGTCATCAAACACGATGACCTTTTCTTATCCATTTTTTATTTGGCTTTCCCACATTTCAAATTCAGTAGGGAGACGACTAACCTTGGCTGTTGACGTGATTACGTAGGGACCTCTTCACTAGCTGACCACCACTACCAAGACCTGTGTCAAGATCAGTTACTTACCCCACCGGCCCTCCCCATAACCTCCATGTGCAAATAAGAGAGCAGGTCTGGAATCAGTGTGGCAGGATAGGATGATTACGCAGAAGGATGACCGCACTTTTACATGATTGTCTTCCTGGGGGGTGGGAGAAATAAGGAGGAGGCAACTTGATTTAACACTCATCGCTTTTATTAGAATGTTTACAGTGCGAACAGTGAAACATGTAATAAATCATGCCACGAGAGGTACTGGATCCGGGTAAATAGGTGCCGAAACGAACAAAGTCAAATCTGAGGTGCCGGATCCTGTTCCGGCAGGATCTGGCTCAAATTAAGCGCTGGGAAACTAACTATTCTTGCATGTCTGTTTAGCAGGAAGGGTTTCTTCTGACTCAATGGTTTGTCTTCTTTTTCTGGTAAATTAATTTCCCCCTAGATAAACAACAAAATATAAATGTAAAACTGTGCATCATTTTTCAGCCTCCCCAAGAATGGTTTATGGAGTAAATATGGTCCAATAGAAGGGCGGCTACATCCCCCAGGTTAGACTTAAGAGGAGTAGACCTGCAGCTCTTTGATGATTCATTGACATTCTTGAGGAACGGAAGTTGGGGAAACGTCTCTTGCAGTTCATTGACTATCAGGAACTGCAGTAACTCCTCTGCAGCAGCGGCTCCTTTGTGGATCACATGGTCCAGAAGGTCCCGGGCCTTTTCTAATACGTCAGTGAGGGCTTTGACCTGCTGGTACTCACGCCGGGACACTAGTCTGAGAGAGTCTGAATGCTGCTGCACAAAGTCAGGGTCTGCACTCAGAGCATCGATCAGCTTGGGCTTTAGACAACACAGTAACTGCTGGGTACCACCTTAGTGTTCCTCTTCAGACATGATAGGCTAGCTATCCCTCATACTGTACCTCTTCTGGACCTGAGAAAATTATGCATTAAAGTAGCTATCATTAAATTTCCAAATGAAAGCTGACAACATGCAGCTGTAAAGCAAGCTGTCAAACGGTCTCAAATTCTAATTTTAGGAATATTTTGATTTCATTAAAGTAACGTGATGTGCTAGCTGGGTATAGACCGCATATACATTGACAGGCAGCCAGTAGGCGTGAAGTGACTGAGTCCTACATGGTTGGCATGATTCACGATTCAGCTACCTAACTCGTTCTAAAAAAGTTGATTTCTCCTGTATACTAGTTCTTGTGAGTTCTGAAATTGTATCCAATTGCAAAAGCGTAGAGAGAAGTCATATTTCAAAGCCCAACTTTAATGTGTGAGTAAGCAAATTCAGTGATGAGGTACCGTTGTTGTTTGGTGTATGTAGGACTAGTGGGAACAGAACAGACCTACCCCATGAGACTCATTACTGCAAGGCAAACCAGTGAAGTGGTAGAAACAGCCCCTGTACAGTCAAAAGGAGGTGCAGGCCGGGCTGGCTTTGAAATGGCTTTTATTACTCAACATGTGGATAAGAACAACTAAGGGGCAAATGTTTACTTTTTATTAATGAGAAAAGCATCTCTATATATAGGCCTACACCTCTCTCCTCCCATGACAGTCCCAGCTAATACAAACAGGAACAGAGTTTAATTTCCAAATATATAAGGCTGGGATAGCCAAAACCGAGCCCAAAACAACATTTCCGCTCCACAATGTTTGTTTGTGTCTATTTGATCATAGTATCTTTATCTATGGGTTTCCAAATAGGCCCTTCTGTGTTGATTGGATCTCATGATTTAATCAATGTTACACAAAACACTGACTCATTGTGGGAAACAGTTCTCACATTCTGATCCCTGCTGCTGATGTCATGTTGTTTGAGATTTAGATGACTGCTTAAGGGACATGTCTACAGGCCCCTGCTTGCATTTAGGTACAGGTTACTGCCAAATAAAGGAAACAATAGGGCGTTGGGCCACCACGAGCTGCCAGAATGGCTTCAATGTGCCATGTTATAGATTCCTCAAGTGTCTGGAACTCTATTGGAGGGATGCGACACCATTCTTCCACGAGAAATTGCATAATTTGGTGTTTTGTTGACTGTGAAGGAAAACGCTGTCTCAGGCGCTGCTCCACAATCTCCCATAAGTGTTCAATTGGGTTGTTCTGGTGACTGAGACACACATTAAACCCACTATGCTCCTTTCCTAGCTTGCACATAACATTCTGAGAAACACATGTTTCTTAGAGCTTGGTGAGAGCGATATTTTCTTGGCTCTCAGCACATTTAAGGAACTTGACAAAAAAAGTTATTTTCTTGGTATTTCATTACAGAACGTTTACCATAAGTTCAAACATGATTACATTTAATTTCGGTAATGTTCTAGGAATGTCCTGCAAATGGTTAGACATTGGGAACATCCTCAAATTTCAGAGAACGTTAAGAAACATTCTTCTGTGGGAATTTCAGTACTTCAGCATAATGTTTCTTACAGGTTTTCTCATGGTTCTATGTAAAGTAATGTTCTCAAATTGTTCTGAGAATGTTAAGAAAACGTTCCATAAAAACCACAAGACTACTTTAGTAACGTTCAGAGAATGTTCTAAGAAAGTTATTTAAAAACATTCCGTTCTCAGCTTCAACAAAAATCTCTCTATCCTCTATCTTGTTAATTGGCCATGCTCACTAATTGGCCACACCTGATCTTAATAAGTGCATTTTTTTTTTCTTCTTCGAAATGGGGTCTGTTATAGATTTAAAAGATTAAATCAAACATCTTTGTACGAGTTAAAAGAACATTGAATGCTAGCTACATCCTGGTGGTGCAATGGACCAATTCCATGGATAGAGAACAGAAGGTTATATTGTAGGTTCTAATCTCACTGACACTGCAACAAAAAAATAAGTGTTTACATGATTAATGGCTAAGCAAATTAATTTCCATGTGTCTGTGCTTGGAGTTCAAAACAGTTAAGTTAGCAGTGTCAATGTCTTTTTGAAAAATTCTCAGTTATTTACCTTCAAATAACCTATAATTTCCATTCTCAGAATGTTAATAAAACCTCCCAGGAAAACTTAGGGAACCAGAGTAAAACATTCCCAGAACCTCCCTGCAACCTAAAAATGTACGTTCCCAGAACAGGAACAATGTTCATTTCCATTCTCAGAACTTTAAAAAAACGTTAAGTTTTACTGGTTAAGGAACAACCATTTCCACAACTTCCAAGGAACCAAATCTACTCGCTGGATTGCAGCCCTGCTTTCAAGGTCACTGAGATATCTTCTTCTAGCTAAGGTAGCCAAACTACTGGGAATTTTTATACTTGCTTAATTAACTCAGGAACCACACCTGTTTGGAAGCACCTGCTTTCAATATACGTTGTATCCCTCAAATCAAGCGTTTCCTTTATTTTGGCAGTTACCTGTACGTATACAGCCTGTTGTTGAGCGTAGAGCCAGCATGAAATACCTGACAGTCTGGCAGATATGGAGTATACTCATTGTAATAAATGAGTGATTGAATAGTCAGCCATTCTTAGCATGGATGCCATGTAATGAGGATAAGCCAAAAGAATGTTTCAACTGTGGTTCCTCCAAAGACACACAGACCRTCCAAAGTAAAGCCAGAGAGAGAGTTTTATCCTGAGTCACAGAGGGTTTTGACTGTTACACAACTTTAAATGAAACCAAGTTTGTATTCTCTGAAATCCTGTCTGCCGTAGTTGTCAGGTTACGTTTAGCTTTAGCAACACAGAACCCTGCCCTACACACACAGTAGAATCATGTGGTTTGGATTAGACTGTAGTGATGTGACACTGATGTAGCCTAGACCCTGGTGCCACGTTATCTGAAGCTTAGCAGTCCTGTTTAACCACATGGTATTATGTCTTAAACATCTTAGAGGAACAACAAGGTACAGAGGATTTATTTTGGTATGGGTTTATTGACAGACAGACCTTTTAAGTTGAAGAGGGATGAGAACATGGGTTTGATTGCGATAAGACGTCTCAAGTCTTTTGATCCCAGACACTCAGTGGCGTTTGTCTTGATTGTGAACGACTCACATCCTCAGCCTTTGACCTCATGAGAAGGTGGGCGGAGCTTGTGCCACTTCCAGGAATTGAGTGGGATTCTTCCCTTTATGTCATAATGTGTTGGAGGTGTAGGCTGTACTGTATGTACTCACCTTGTTTGCTTTTAGATTCACCCTCATGAACACAGGGTTGTCACTAGTTAACACAGCCACAAAGTCATAATTATGGCTAGACCATGCCCATTTCTACAATTTCTCTTCTTAAATTGTGATTTTAAACCTAACTCTAACCTTAACCACACTACTAAAACTATGCCTAACCCTAACCTTGAATTAATACCAAAAAGCAATTTTTTTGGTGTGCCAATATAGACTTTGTGGCTGTGGAATCTGACTTTGTGGGTGTGATATCTAGTGTAAACCGGAACACAGCGTTTTGGATGGGAGGGACTCTGACTGTACCTGCCAGGTGGAAGTAAATTCTGCATCGTTATTGGTTGGAGTCTCATGGTCTTCATTTGCCCCCTCCCATCTCCAAGCATATTACAGACTTCTATGAGCACACAGCAGTGCAAGACAGCAAACTGTTACTGAGGCACTGAGGAGAAGGCTTGAAGACTGAGAGATAAGGCAAAGAGACTGAGGAGAAGGCTTGAAGACTGAGAGAGAAGGCAAAGAGACTGAGGAGAAGGCTTGAAGACTGAGAGAGAAGGCAAAGAGACTGAGTGAAGTTGAAGTAGTAAGAGAGGACTCATAAGACAACCTCAAAGGTAAGTAATGTGCCTAAGCTCTTCAGAATTTTTATGGGGTGAGAGATTATTTTTAAAAGCCTGTTTGTTTGTTTTCAAGAGATGTGATGCAAAACAGCTTGTCTGTAAATCACGAACGAGAAAAGAAACAGTAATTTATTTTAAGCTGATCTAAAAAAAAAAGAAAGGCTTATTGTATTTATCAGTCTGGAAATAATGCTTTGAAAGCTGGGAGTTAAGTTGGGACTAATCATTTTAGCTGTTTGCTCTCTGTACTCAAGTCATTTACTATTAGTTATATTTTTATTGCATAGCTAATCATATGCTGCTGGCAATTTCCAAAATTCATTGTCTAAGGTGATATTTTGACTTGATCTATGCGCAGTGTTCGATCAGTGGATAAAGCAGAAGAGAAATTGTCAAGGCTAGCTCTTGGCTACCAGTTGACTCTTGTTAAATTGGACTTTCCTGAATGCATGCACTAAACTAAAGAGCATATCTCTTTCTATACTGAACAAAAAAATAAACGCAACAAAAGTGTTTAGGCCCATGTTTTATGAGCTAGACACATGCCAACCTGCTAAATGGCGTCTTTTTTGCTGACTTCAATATATTCATAATAACTGTGAGATCATCACGGTGGTTTGTGCTGGATGTGTGGAAGGAAGGTGTCTCATTTCTTCTTGTAAAGGAATATATAGTCTAGGTCTACCTGTCTCGCCATACCTCTGTTCAAAAAGKACAGTTTAAACCAATAGTTTCAGACCGTACTATGTTCCCTAACTCGAATCCTCATCATCCATATTGTTTTTGTCTGGTGTAATCCTGAAATGAGAGTGCATGTAATGACAGTTAGGCTGAGAGTGAGCGCATGCATCTGCTTGCACTGAATTCCAGTCAGTCTGTGTGACATCCCAGGAAACAGGTGGGTAGTTCACGGAACTCTGACARAGAGATGACTGGGGAAGGCCTGTGCCTGCTGGTAGTAGCTTGGGGGCTTCAACTTCATGATGTCTCAATGATGAGAAGTGGATTAGTAGCTGCTGTGTGCTGGCTATTGCCTTACTCACTGCTGATTCATTCATTCAATCCATAGGAACCGCAAGTAATTAACACAATTGTAGCCTACTGTCATTCACTGCAGACATAGACGTACCGGTCATAGAGTCTCCTCCCACATGCTGAGATCCTGCTTTCATGAAGCAAATGCATCTGAGTTTTTTTATTTAGAAGGATTTCTAATTCCAGAAGAGTGCATGGGCAGTATGATTGTCTAGGGTAGAATTGTGAGGTTAATTTGACCTCCTATTTTTTTTTTCACCCTCCAGCCAGCTAGAGCAGTTTTTCCCTGAGAACAACAGAGATGGCCATCGCTCCGTTCAGTCGCAGACAGTGGGCCTCCCACTCCGTCAGAGTCACAGCTAAGGAGTTGTCCATAGTTGGCACCAGAGGCAAGAACAACGCCATTGCTGAGCGCTTCTCCAAGTAAGTTTCTCACTCTCTCCCATTTACCCATACTGTGACTGTTACTCACTTCCTAACATCTTATTATCTTCTCTTCTCAATCAATGACTCTTCACATTTAAACTCACCCAGATGTATCTATTCTCTCTCTATTATACATACCCCTGTATCAAGGTAGAAACAAACATACTTCTGACCACTGATGGCTTTTCCATCCTAGTATGCACTGCTGCCTGAAACCTTAGTAATAGATCACCATTCACTGCCACTCTTTGTCCTGTCCTCTCCTCACCTGTCCTGTCCTGTCCTCACCTGTCCTGTCCCGTCCTGTCCTGTCCTCTCCTCACCTGTCCTGGCCCCTCCTGTCCTGTCTGTGCTTGCTGGATCAGTACAAAATAAGAACATTAAATGGCTTGAAACTGTATTTGATAACATTGCTGATTTCTACTAGCCTTAGTGCCAGTCTGCTTGTGCTATCATGCCAACTCATTGTCTCTCATTGTCATTGAGAGGCAAGAGGACAAATTGATAATGGACCAGGCTAGATTTTTACCAGTTTGTCTAGCCAATTGTAGAAACAGCACTGACTATTACATGTCTGAGATTGGATTTGTCCCCCCTTCATACCTCTCTACAGTTTGACATTTGTCTTCCCTTTCTGTGTAGAATGTTTATCCATAACATCGCCACAAACCTGTTATTCCAGTTTCACTGATGTCGACAGTTCTTATTTTAAATAGTCAAAATAAGTCAACTGAGATGAACTTCCTGTGAAATGWCTTTTATTCCGCCAAATTACCATCCAGCGTCTTAGTAGGCCATTTTATTGACTGAAACGTCCCTTTTGTGATTTTATAATTGGTACATGGTCAGGGTCATTGACATGCGTAGTTTCATATTTTTGATATTCTGAGAAGGTTTTAGTGTCTGACCACTAGGAGACAGCGTTGATCCATGTTTGTGTATAATTGGAATTAGAAGAGATCCCCACAAACGCCCAACTAGTTTTAGTTGTAGAGGCTAAAACAGGGCTGTAAACGGCACTACCTCATGATGCAGGCCTGTGCTCACAACCCCATCTATCCTCTTCCTAGATACCAACTGGCTGCAGAGGAGGGCAACTCGGAGAGGAAGAAAGCAGTAAGTATCCAGTCAGGGTTGGAAAGTGCAAATATCTAACAAAGCTATTTCTCGCTCTCTCACATGTACTTACTCATCCTCACTCTCTCTCTCTCTGAGACACACACACACGGATGTCAACATGCTGCAGTTAGAGGCTAGACTAGAAAAGCCTTAATCCTTATATTGAGACTTTAATCTTAAGGTAGATAATACCTCCACTGTCGTTTCACATCGCTGCTCTTGTTCCTGGGTGGTCACTCACTTCACGGGCATGAAGGAAGACAATGTAATGCCTGATCCCACCTTGCCGATACATCCACTCTTCCGGGTGGTCAGTTGGCTCGGCCCGGGAATTGCACTTGAGGGGATATAAACAGACGGCAGGGACTTTTTTTCTTCTTCATTAAGCGACTTTTTCAATCCCAGGTAGGTGTCTGGCATAGGTAGACCATCAGTTGGTGTACTGCATTGAAAGCAGTGCTAGAAGTGGATTGAAATAGGTGCTGGCACTCATTTTGGGTGACAATACTGTTTACATATATATTTAGGTGGGGAAGTGCTGCAATAATTTGAAGCCTATATTCTATAAGAGGTGCGGGTGCTCAAGCAGTATAACATTTTAAGTGCCAGTATTTATAACCAGTGGGGGGAGGGGACAACTGAACTGTGTACATGGCAAATGCAAAGACTCAGTTTGCGTCTGGGACTCCTCAGTATGATGTTGGGGTTTACACCTGGGTTGTGGTGTAGAACTAGCTGTTGTCACTGTTAGCAGAGGCTCACGGTATTTTCAAAGAATGTAAAATTAGGTAAATTCTTCACAGTTTGGGGAGAGGCATGCCGCAGGTCTCCTGCTTTCTCTTTTCCTGGATTGTTCCCTTTCCTTCAACTGACCCTTTTCTGTTTGACAATGGTGCCCTCTTGGTGAAACGTAAATAACATGTTAGCATAATACAGTTGGATTATCAATCAACATAAGTCACATTTATCAGCATTCCTCACTGTCAAGGCTTCTTTTTCTCTCGCTCCCCTTCCACTCTGTTTGTCTCTCTCTCTCTCTCTCCTGGTGTAGGGGGGTGGGCTAGCTCCATCTTTACTAAAGGCTTTTATCATTTCCACCTGGCAGACACACAGCCAACTGGTCTCCAGGTTACCAGGCTTTCACACAGCCAACTGGATATCATCAATAAGGGATCATAGCTTTCACCTGGTCAGTCTGTCATGGAAAGAGCAGGTGAATCCAGGTGAAAGATATGATCCCTTATTGATGTCTCTTGTTAAATCCACTTCAATCAGTGTAGGTAAAGGGAAGGAGACAGGTTAAAAAAKGATTTTTAAGCCTTGAGACAATTGAGACATGGATTGTGCGTGCCATTCAGAGGGTTAATGGTCAAGACAAAATATTTAAGTCCCTTTAAACAGGGTATGGTAGTAGGTGCCAGGCGCATCAGTTTGAGTGTGTCAAGAACTGCACAGCTGCTGGGTTTTTCACACTCAGCAGTTTCCCATGTGTATCAAGAATGTCCACCACCCAAAGGATATCCAGGCTACTTGACACAACTGTGGGAAGCATTGGAGTCAACATGGGCCGGGTGCGCAACTCAATATTAAGGTGTTCATAATGTTTGGTATACTCAGTATATATATTGCAGTTCTTATAATATGTCATCAATTCATACAAATTTGTAAGAGCTTAATTCCGTACTGCATATTTAAATGGCTGTAAATCGTTAGTTCAGCTTCACTTATCTTATTTTCATGGTTATGTCAACACAGGACAATGCTTCAGTTGTTTACTTGAAAGACAGCATTGAGATATTTTTCATGAGTAGGCCTATCTTGTGTTAAACATCCCTTAAATTGTTCTAGTCATAATCCTAGTCATTTGATGAGCATGAGAAACTGTAGTCAGCTGTTTGGGTTAGCTAGGGAGAGGTTTTGTTGTTGGAAAGATGCTAGTCCAGTTGAATGCTAGTCCAGTTGAATGCTAGTCCAGTTGAATGCTAGTCCAGTTGAATGCTAGTCCAGTTGAATGCTAGTCCAGTTGNTCCAGTTGAATGCTAGTCCAGTTGAATGCTAGTCCAGTTGAATGCTAGTCCAGTTGAATGCTAGTCCAGTTGAATGCTAGTCCAGTTGAATGCTAACTGTAGCTTTATTAGAACGCGGTTGGAGACTCTTACTCTTGTATCCTGAAACTATTGATGTGACTGGTATCGTTTTTTTTGTCCAATTACACATTGGTCTCTGTATCTTATCTCCTTCACATGCTGCTTATATTGTTACCCTCATTGCCCTTCTGGGTTGAATTCCACAGTGTTTCTATTCTATGATTCTATTCTTGGATTCTATTAGGCACACACTGTACAAACTGTACACCCTTTTGATTTATGCCATTGCTATGTTTCTGCTAGTCAGACTGTATGAACAAGTTGAGGAGTAGCCCTGGTGAATATAATGGATATCTTAATAAACTAAACTTTCTCTTTACGTCCTCCTCGAGGCTGCAGATCCGTTGCCCCCAACTCTCAGCAGTGGCAACCTGAGTGTGTTGAAGAAGTGGTGGGAGCAGCCTGTCCAGTCCTCAGCCACGTCCTGCGCCCCGCTACCCCACACTCGCTGCTTACTCCCCTTAAACCCTAAAGCCAAGCATCAGATCCAGCCTCAGGCCACTCAGGCCCAGCCACCTCTCTCACCAGACCCCAACACCAGCCCCACAGCCGCTGAGGACCAGGCAGGACCAGGCATGGAGAGAGAACTGCAGCAGAGAGACCCAGAGAGGCAGGAGGCAGTAGCAGAAGTACCTTGTGTCCCCAGTGAGAAGCCCAACATGCCCCTCAACAACCTCAAGATGATTTTTGAGAAAGGAGAGAACCAGCAGATCAAAGTAAGTCCAAAGTCACTGATTACAAACTAGCATGTTTTTACAAAAACATTTTTACAGGATATTTTTTTTCTTCGTATAACATATTCAGAGACACCTTTTTTACTCTTTACATKACTTGACTTGACTTTACATTACATTATATTTCAAATCTTCCGTCACATAAATAGTGAGAATGGCTATTGGCTGAATGGAAACACTTCTATTGTTTAGGTATTAGGAGAGTGTTGTTGTGTGGATCAGGTGGTGTGATTACACATGCTGCTCTGATGGTGACTTAGTCGATGGGTTTGCTAAAGAAAAGCCMCATGTGTTTTAATCTGAGGTCAGAGGACTGCCTGAAGCTGAAGTATTGTGGTTCATAAGGCAACTAGTCTGTGTGTCCTCATTGTTCCTGTTCTAGAATGGAAGGTGTCGTGTTCTCCAGGGGTCAGAGTCCTCCTGGGGTTAGTCATGCTGCCTGTCACATGCACTGCTATGACTGTTCTCATCTCACTACAGAACACTCCTGGAGATAGGCTAGCTATGAACATGTCCTCAGGCAGATCAAAGGGGTTCTTTAAAACAACCACTGTCCTATCCTCCTCATGCTCCCTCTGGGGTTAACAGCTGTGTCGATATAAAGGCAACATGGAACCATTTTCTAAATGCACTGTAAACCTTTGGTACTTTAGTATATTTTAGCAATTATACTGAACAAAAATATAAATGCTTTTTATATTTGACTGAGTTACAGTTCATTTAAGGAAATCGGTCAATTTAAATAAATTCATTAGGCCCTGATCTATGGATTTCACATGACTGGGAATACAGATGCCTTAAAAAAAAGTTCATCAGGCTGTTGATTGTGGAATGTTGTCCCACTCCTCTTCAGAGGCTGTGGGAAGTTGCTTGATACACGTTGATCCATAGCATCCCAAATATTGTCCGGTGAGTATTCAGGCCATGGAAGAACCATGACATTTTCATCTTCCAGGAATTATGTACAGATCCTTGCGACATGGGGGAGTGCATTATCATGCTGAAATGTGAGGTGATGGCGGCGGATGAATGGCACGACAATTGGTCTCAGGATCTCGCTACGGTGTCTCTGTGTATTCAAACTGCCATGGATTAAAATGTAATTGCGTTCGTTGTCCATAGCTTATACCTGCCCCTACCATAACCACACCGCCACCACGGGGCGCTCTGTTCACAATGTTGACATCAGCAACCGCTGGCCCGCACAACGCCATACACGTGGGTCTGCGGTTGTGAGGCCAGTTGGACGTACTGCCAAATTCTTCAAAACAATGTTGGAGGTGGCTTATTGTGGAGAAATTAACGTTCAATCCTCTGGCAAAAGCTCTGGTGGACATTCCTGCAGCCAGCATGCTAATTGCACGCTCCCTCAACTTGAGACATCTGTTGCATTGTGTTGTGGGACAAAACTTCACATTTTAGTGGCCCTTTATTGTCCCCAGCACAAGGTGCACCTGTGGAATGATCATGCTGTTTAATCAGCTTCGTGATATGCCACACCTGTCAGGTGGATGGATTATCTTGGCAAAGGAGAAATGCTCACTAACAGGGACGTGCAGAAATTTGAGAGAAATAAGCTTTGTGCGAATGGAACATTTCTGGGATCTTTTATTTCAGCTCATGAAATGTGGGATCAACATTTTTTACATGTTGCGTTTTTGTTCAGTTTCGATGAGCTCATTTAAAAGCAAAGGACATTTTTCACCCTTTCTACTCTAGAGTCTAGACTAACAGTTTTTATTTWGTTTGTTTTCCCTGGCTTGTACAAATGTTAGGTATTGAATGTGAAAGGCCAGACTTTCAATGTAACTTTCCTATGAGGTAGAGTTTTAGTTGACCATTGATCAAGATTCAGACTTTAAAAAAAATCAGAGCCAGTGCTGTGGGTTAACTAGCTTACTACTCGGTCTTTGAAGATGGACGCCCGCCTGGACATCAGATCAGAGGAGTGTTTTTGTAGCGGCTTAACAAGTTGCCACGCCCCAGCTGGCTGAACCTTCCTCCATTTATTAAGCACATGAGCAGCTCTTTCTTGTTCTCTCAGCTGACAGCCAGGAAGTGACCTGGGCTGCCCTTCCCTCGACCCACGACCAGCCCTGTGCCTGGCCTGCTCCCTGACCTGTAGCTCAGCCCCTGCCCCTCTCCACGAGAGGTGGTGATGTCATGGGGCAGGCATGCACATTACTGCAGTAGAGAAGAAACTGAGCTTCCTCTGATAACAATCCCTCCCTGGCTTATCAAAGCAAGGCCTTCTCCTTCTGCCCCTCCTTCTCTCTTCTCCTGCTCCTCTCGCTGGAGGAGACGGCCACGAGGGAGAGGCACTGGGAAATTAATTGACCCAACTTCACCCCCCTCCCTCCTTTCCAGCCCCACTCCCCCCCCCCATATGCCCCCCTCTCTGCTTCTCTCTCTCTCTTTCTCTCTCTGTGTGACTGTGACGAGGCAGAAAGGAAGGACGAAGGAGAGGCACCAGTCCAGTGGAGCCACAGTGTAATGAACAGAATCGAGTTAGCTGCTGTKGATGTTCCAAGCTCCTCCAGGACAGACATGAGCGCTTAACTCCTTTCCTCTTCCTTGTGTTCCACTCTGCTTCTCCCTGTAGCTCCTTGCGTTGCTTTGCAAGAGGTAAATATGTTTTTTGTTCTTTGTTTGGTCTCAACCTTGGATCTCCATAAGCTCACTTGTATTGATGCGGCTCTGAAACAGTCTCCGCCTTGTATTTGAGGTTTGCTTTCTTTGCTAGTTTAATGTTTTTACTAGGTTCTAGCGCATTACGCTGTGAATTGAGTCCTTTGATGGGAGGGCTAGCCTATACACCGACTGCACTATGGTTGGTGAATTATGGTTACTGTCAGTGAATCAAGGACTTTTTCATGTTTTTGTCAATGGTGGTTTTGGGCTATATATAGCCTAAAACTCACTGATTTTTGAATGGACCTTTTTTGTTATTGCTCTGATGCCCAGCCAGCCAGCCGGCGGTATGATTCAGGGAGGAGCCTCGATTTGTCTCTGGGGGTTTTAATTGTCAGTGGGATTAGTGTCAGCTCTTTGTCTGTCTGGCTTGCTGATCAGTTCCTCTGAGCTCAGCTGCCTCCTGGCCTATTGTTTGTTTACAGCCTCCCCCATATTGTTGAGGCACCACCCGTGACCATGGTCTGGAGAGRGTATCGGCTGAGTCTTGGTTTGGTTTGGGAGGGGGCCCTCTGGCTGGGTTAGAGAGGGGTCTCTCCGCTTGGRGTCCGTCTGGGCCAGCTGGGGTCTGGCTCCCTCTAGAGCCTAGATTAATCCACTCTGGAGGATGGAGCAGCACGTTCAACCCCTTTCTGCCAATGCAGATCTAAAATCCAGACTGCCACAAACGCACAACGCTATAAAGACTTTTCCTTCGGAACAGCACTACTCTCTCCTCTTTGTATTTCAGGGTTTTATCCACCATTTGACCCCTCCTCCCATCCCCCACTGTCTGTCTGTGTATTATTAAGGCTGTGCCCATTGCAGTCCCAGCCTCACAGGGCTCTGTGACACCCTGTTGCTCCTCTAATCTCTGACACTGATCACACTCTGGCTAAAAGGCTCTGCGTAGTCAATCCAACGTCTGCAGTGACCGTACAGCATTTACTGCCATGCAGCCTCTGCAGAAGTCAGATCATTCATACTACTTGTGCTTCATGGAGCAGAGCTGTCGTGAAGGAAGTTGTCAAGGGCGTGAGTTTGCTTATACAGGACCTCCCGCCCCCACCTAATGTCAACCAATCATGTCAATGCGGAGATATACGGAGCCCTCTGCATTGTTACAAAATTTGGGAGGTGCACAGTGATGCGGTACAGTCTGAGGGAGGCAAGGCAGACACCCCTATCTGCCCCAGGCTCTGCCCCAGGCTCTATCTCACTGAGCTCATAAGGGGATTAGAGTATAGAGGGCTTGGAAGGAGAGGCAGACAGCCAAGAAGGGAGAGCTGGACAACAAGCCAGGCTGCTACTGGAACTGACTGACTCACTGACAGGCTGCCATACCTCTTCTCTTCTCCACTCCTGTTTTCCTCTTCTGTCAGAGCACAGGGCTCAGAACTGTCTGATGGATGGCCCTGGTTCTCTCCTACTGTGTGTTTATGCTACCCTAGAGCTAAGTATGTGAGCATCATATGGTTCTGTATGCAAACCACGATGCAGGTGCTGCTGGCATTAGTCCGTATGTTCAGAGCCTGCTGAGTCTACAATGTAAAGGCTACCTAAATGGAATATGCTGTCCTGATAGCGTGGCTTGGCTCTGTGTTTCCAGGTGTCCAGAGCACCTGTGAGGATCGGAGGCATCACTGATAACATGGACCAGCTACTTGGAGGTACTATTACACTGAGGGGGACACACACGGAATGGGGCACCAGAGTTAAATCAAATGCATTCTTCTCCATGAGTATATTGTTTCACTAGGCCACACAGAACTACAGACAGACTAAAACATATGTACGTTGTTTCCTTGCTGTAGCTGTTTCAGTGGTATAGACTGTATGGAGAGGGCTGGGGCTCACTCCTTGTGCTATGATCAGCAGAATGCCCCAGTGATTACAGGAAGAATGATAGTTACAGGAAGACGGCTTTTTCTTTCCATTCCCCCGTGAACCTGTTCCCATCACAGCCTGACAAACACCATGGTTACGTAATAAATAGTATGTTATTCCTTAATAGTGCACTACTTCTGAACAAAGCCTATGGGGCTGTAGTCAAAAGTAGTGCACTATATAGGGTGACATTTGGGACGCTCACCATGACCCACAGTCTGCATTGTGCTGAATCTATAGCCTGTACTTTCCTTTCTATAGCTTAAGCGCAAGGTGTTTATCTGTGCGTGTGTAACCTGCGCTTCTCTCCGTCTGTCTCCTAGATGCAGGGAGTATGGAGACCATGCCCCTGAGGGACAGGATGGCCATGTACCAGGCTGCTGTGTCTAAAACCGAGGCGTTATCTTCCTCAGTCAGCGTGAGTACCTGTCTTTTACACTGCCATGGAAGACTAACTACCATGTCTATGGTTGCACTTCTCAAATCTGACTGAACTTCAGCTCAAAGTAATAACTTCTGGACCACAGGAAGAATGGCTTCGGCAAAAGCATTATGGGGATCCGAATAAACCAAACCAAACTTCAGGCCCATCCCGGCCAGAACCTGTCATGTGCAGGTTACTTATCCCAACTGTAAAACAGGTCCCTGTCTTTCTCTCTCTGACAGAGTGATCATTTGGACTCAGACCTCCTCTGTAGCAGCAAACAGAAGGAGAATGTACCTCCAGGCAGTGGGGACATGGTGAGAAACTGTGCTCTGTGTGTGTGTGTGTGTGTGTGTCTATATCTGAAACATCCCTAAATCATCATCTCCTCCTCTCAGGGTTCGGACTCTGAGCCCAACAGTAGGAAAGCCTCTTCCACAGAGAGCAATGGTAACTATTTTGGTCCACCACTACATTTCACCAAATCTATATTCTTGTCCGTCATTTATGTCTCCTCCATTGAGTGTACGAAACATTAAGGACACCTGCTCTTTCCATGACATACACTGGCTAGGTGAATCCAGGTGAAAGCTTTGATCCCTTTTGATGTCCCTTGTTAAATCCACTTCAAACGGTATCATGGTCTCCAACAGGTTGGTTGTGACCTACCAGTAGCTCGCAGGCCACCTACCAGTAGCTCGCAGGCCACCTACCAGTAGCTCGCAGGCCACCTACCAGTAGCTCGCAGGCCACCTACCAGTAGCTCGCAGGCCACCTACCAGTAGCTCGCAGGCCACCTACCAGTAGCTCGCAGGCCACCTACCAGTAGCTCGCCAAGCAATTCTGAAAGTACATGCAATATTCACCTGTTCCATCACAAACTGTCATATAAATCTCTCAAGTATCAGACACCGCAAGCTCCCAGCTACAAACGAATGCAACATTGACATTATCCCACCCCTGGTTAGCCACTATTGGCTTAAAAAGCCAAACCTAACACAATATCTGCCAATTAAGTTCCAGCAATATTGCCCCGTCTGTCTGTGGGGTGCTGATGTTCATCACTCCATGTGTAGCCAGTAGCGATGGGTCGATCGCAAACGAATGGCCCTTCTTTTACTGAAGATGGTAATTCGTAGTACAGGAACAATATAAGGTGAGCCTGATTCTGGTCCACATGCATTCAATTTGACCCCCCCCAAAAAATTATGTTCAGGCCATAATTTGTTCAGGAAAAAATATATTTGAACTCACATTTCACGATCTGACATAATAATATGTTTTAAGCTTTAAATTATGGTTTTTTTTTCTTCTTCATGGTTTTAGGTCCATTTCTAAGCATTACTGAACAGAGCCGTTTGGGATCCAGAGCCAAATGATCTGGCTCACAGAAAAGACTCGGAATGCCCATCACTAGTAGCCAGTTGATGTGATAACCGTCTTGTGGGTTAACAGAAATACTATCCCCAAAACCTTGTCAATTATGTTAATTGCAAAGTAGGCTTACCTGGCAGAAGTATAGCATTAGTATCTATTTGCAAACTTTGCCATGAAATGAGCAGCAGTAGTACAGAACCATTGCTAGACCGGCATGTTAGACGGCACAGTAGATGCCAATTAAAGGGCCAGATGCGCAATTAAGTGTAGGTAAAGGGGAGGAGACAGGTTAAAGAAGGGTGTTAAGCCTTGAGACAATTGAGACATGGATTGTGTATGTGTGACATTGAGGGGGAATTGGAAAGACAAAAGTTTTAAGTGCCTTTGAACAGGTTATGGTAGGTGCCAGGCGCACCTGTTTGAGTGTGTCAAGAACTGCAACGCTGAGTTTCTCACGCTCAACAGTTTTCTGTGTTTCAAGAATGGTCCATCACCTAAAGGACATCCAGCCAACTTGACACAACTGTGGGAAGCATTGGCGTCAACGTAGGCAAGCTTCTAAGTGGAATGCTTTCGACACCTTGTAGAGTCCATGTCCCGACAAATTAAAGCTATTCTGAGGGGGTGGGCAGCTCAATAATAGGAAGGTGTTTCTAATGTTTGGGGTACTCTGTGTATTAGGTCAGTATATTCACAACAGCTCCCTCTGGTGTTGTTGCTGATATTAGTCTCATGTTACAGCAGGCTCCAGTATCGGCACCTCCTCTGTATCCTCGACCCAGAACGACCAAGCTCAGCCAAAGAACCCCAGGGTGAGTTCAACAGTACCTTTTTTCTGCAATTTTCTCAGAGAAAACCAATCACGCTCCTAACTAACCTGCCTTGAATGCCTCTATGTTGTGTGTGCACAGAGCTTCTGCTTGCCTGCACAGGAGAGCTGTGTGTCGTGTCAGAAGACCGTCTACCCTCTGGAGAGACTGGTGGCCAACAAACAGGTCTACCACAACACCTGCTTCAGATGCTCCCACTGCAACACCAAGCTCAGGTAAGTGGATTGGACAGATGCCATGCAGCAAGGAATTGTTTGTTTATTGTTTAAACATCTGTGAACCTCACTGTTAGTGGACCTTATATTGTTGTTAGGTCCACAGTCTTGTTCCTCTTGAGTTTTCAAGGATGAGGGTTTATGCTGCTTGATTATAAAAAGGATTGTCTTTCTCAATGTGTGTTTTGTCTCCCTCTGCTGGACAGCCTGGGAACCTACGCCTCTCTGCACAGCCATGTMTATTGCAAGCCTCACTTCTGTCAGCTGTTCAAGGCCAAGGGCAACTATGACGAGGGCTTTGGCCTGCGCCCTCACAAGGAGCTGTGGGAGACCAAAGGAGAGAGTGGGGCTGGGGAGGAACAGCGGACCGAACAGACCACAGAGGTCACCTCCCTCTCCAAAGACAAGCTGAAGAAGTGTGCCTCTACCGGCACACTGTTGATCAGCCCAGCAGTAGAGGAGTCTCCACTGGCCAAGGTCAATGTGGTAACAGCCTCCCTAGAGACCCGTACCCAGATCTCCGCAGAGAAGGACAAGCCAGTGGAGACACGTCGGCTGAAGATTTCCTGGCCTCCCCGCACCGAAGGAGATGGAGAGGGGGGTAACATGGGGTCCAGCCCCACCTCAGACGGGAGCTCCGGTGGCAGACCATCCCGTGCCAAGTGGCCCCCAGAGGGTGACTCGGCCTTCCCCGACCAGAGCCCAGAGTCCACCGAACGCTCCACCCTCTGCAGGAGCTCCTCCCTCAAAGAGCGTAGCCAGCCCTTCTCATTGGCCAGCCCCTCCCATACTCCTGCCCCTGCTGCCAGTCAGACAGCCAATCCTGAGCCAGAACTGCTGGAGAGGATGAGCTCATTGGAGGACAGGGAGCCTGAGCCGGCCTCCAGTCCTGAGGAACAGAGCATAGAGGTCCAGGAACAATCTGACAGCCTGTCACCTGACTACCACACACCTTCTGACGACAGCTATGTGGATGTCCAAACCAGCTCTGAGGAGGAGGGGAGAGAAGCACCTCTAAAAGAGAACCACCACGAATCACTAGAGTCAAAAGAAGAACCGGGAGCGAAGGAGGACTGGGATGATGAAGAACAAGAAGAGGAGAAGATGGAGGGAGAAGAAGATTGGGAAGGGTTACCTTCTCAAAACTGCCAGACTGCCTCGTCAGAGATCGTCACGCCCCCCTCGTCTCCGGAGGCGGAGCCTAGACCCAAGACCAACCACATGTCTCAGGATGTGGGCTTCTGGGATGGCGAGGAGGCTGTGTCTGTAGAGGAGATGATTAAGAGGAACCGCTACTATGAGGAAGATGAGGACTGAAAGAGACTCTGGTTTATTAAGTCAGGAACATTATTAGACATAATCAACAGGCTGTTGACTGTAAACTTCCGCCCCTCCTTTTTGTTTGAAATGTAGATTCTCTCTTCATTTCCCTTTAACTTAAGGAATGGTGTCTGACTGTGTTTAGTGTGATGTCAGTTTCTTTCTTTTCTACTACTACTCATTGTAATTTATCTATGTAAATTTTACCTTAGCTCTGGGTTTGTCCGGAAGATGGTACAAACCAAACAAATGCTGATAATATGAACTGAACCCAGTGAATGAGACACATTTTTGTCTGTATTTGAAAATACAGTAGTTTTATGAATGTTTTTAAGGTGGTATGTTTTATCAGAACAGCAGGATAGCTGTAAGGACTGGAAGGGTTTCCACCATATTATGTATTCTGCTGGTTATCATTGTTCAAATTTGAATAAAGAAATTGTTATAAAATATTCAGTGACCTCTAGTCTCATTATACACATGTAGATCGAACAATGAAAATGGAAATAACCACCTTTTGATACATGTATTACAGTGCATGGGGAAAGTATTCAGACCCTATGACTTTTACCACATTTTGTTACGTTACAGCCTTATTCTAAACTGGATTAAATAGTTGCCCCCCCTCAATCCACACAATAACCCATAATAACAAAGCATTTTTTTGGTGCAAATGTGTATATATTAAAAAGTGAAATATCACATTTACATAAGTATTTAGACCCTTTACTCAGTACATTGTTGAAGCACCTTTGGCAGCGATTACAGCATCGTCTTTGGTATGCGCTACAATACTTACATCTCCCTCACTAACTTTAAGCATCAGCTATCTGAGCAGCTCACTGATTGCTGCAGCTGTAAACAGCCCATCCAACTACCTACCTCATCCCCATATTGTTTTTATTTACTTTTTTTGCTCTTTTGCACACCAGTATTTCTACTTGCTCATCATCTGCACATCTCACGCCAGTGTTAATTTGCTAAATTGTAATTACTTCGCTACTATGGCCTATTTATTGCCTTACCTCTATACTCAATTTGCACACACTGTATATATATATACTTTTTTTTCTATTGTTATTGACTACTTTTGTTTATTCCATGTGTAACTGTGGTGTTTTTTTTTTGTCGCTCTGCTTTATCTTGGCCAGGTCGCAGTTGTAAATGAGAACTTGTTCTCAACTGGCCTACCTGGTGAAATAAAATTTAAAAAGCTTGGCACACCTGCATTTGGGGAGTTCAATCTTGGTTTCATCAGGCCAGTAAATCTTGTTTCTCATGGTCTGAGAGTCGTTTAGGTGCCTTTTGGTGTACTCCAAGCGGGCTGTCATGTGCCTTTTACTGAGGAGTGACTTCCATCTGGCCACTAACATGAAGGCCTGATTGGTGGAGTGCTGCAGAGATGGTTGTCCTTCTGGAAGGTTCTCCCATCTTCAAAGAGGAACTCTGGAGCTCTGTCAAAGTGACCATCGGGTTCTTGGTCACTTCCCTGACCAAGCCCCCCCCCC
>NC_036847.1:28509858-28514911 GCF_002910315.2 Salvelinus sp. IW2-2015 | reverse complement strand
TTCCCGGGCCTGCTCTAAATGGATACCTGACCACCTGCATCCTAAATGGATAAACCTGACCAACCTGCTCTAAATGGTATGACGTCTAAATGATAAACCTGCAACTGTGCACCTCATGGATACTACTGCTACTAAACTGACTAACCTGACCTAGATCTCATGGTCGACTGCCTCCTAAATGGATAAACCTGACCACTGCATCTCTAAATGGATAAACCTGACCAACCTGCATCCTCTAAATGATAACCTGACCAACCGGGATCTCTTAAATTCAGGGTGTCAAGTCAAATGAGGATGCCAAATAAAAAATTAGCTACAACCGAGAGGCGACTGTTCAATGTTATAGAAAATTTTTTAAATGACGATAATAGTCTAGTGAACCTATTGAACCCTAACTGAAAACCTAACAAATATATTCCAATATGATCAGATAAATAAAGCAAATATTTTCTTATGCTCTGTCAGTAATCTTTAATTTTCAACAGAACAAAAGACAAATTTCCTTTATATAAAATCCTCCATAACATGAAACATTAAATGAAAGAAACCTATTCAAGGCAACCATCAGTTTTAAAAAGGCCTATACCTTCTTTATTTTAGCAAAAGTGGGCTTAAACCTTTACTCAAAGAAAAAAACCAATAATAGCAATTTTCTATCATCCACTTCAACTGAAATATTTTTAAAATATAATTGGATTGAAAACACATAAAAATAAAGATGCAAAAATCTATTAATCAAAGACACACACTTTTGTTTAAGGAGAAGTAAACATGCGTAAACAAATATAAACTTTAAACTTTTAAACTTGAACTGAGTAAAAACTCTAAATATGTATTCACCATAATGTTCACTTGTTGAGGTTGAGGTTGGTACTGTTGGGTGCATGTCCTCTTTCCACAAGTTATCATCAATGCTTCGGGGTAAGGCTCTGGCTGAGGAAAATCCTCAGGAATTGAGTGGGAGGCTGTTCAGCAGGTAAAGTCGACTTCTGCTGAGTTTGTTCAGTTCATCAAAAAAAACAGTTGCTTCACACAGGGTACTGTGCTGCCAAACATAGACAACGTATTGAGCCCACCTGGAGCGCAGCTGGGGCTTGTGTCGGGAGGAAACGGGCGAACTCGCAGCACCGACTGCCGCATATTTATGCCCTCAGTGACTCAATTGCATTGGAGTCAATCAACATCCATTTGGAGGTTTGGTGGCTGAGCTTCCACCGTCAACAGCAAAATGGTTACACGAGCAGTTCCAACTGCTTTTTTAGTGCTTCAATCAGTCAGCAAATCGGCCGTCGAAAGTTCAGCGGCAAGCATACCTATTTTATCACCAACTGTGCGCTGGGCGAACGCACTGGTTTAGAGAGCTTCTCTTTCATGGTCTGTGCAGCCTCGGAGTGGCTCAAATTTTTCTTTCGCATTGCCGCTCTCCCCACAGATCAGTTTGTTTTAAATGCTCACTGTACTCTACATATCAGAGATGACATGATCCCCGACCCTGCAGCTGCAAGTTCATCTGCCATTCTATTTTTGGAGATGACTCGTAATGTCACAACAGAAAAGACCATTCACACAGAAACATTTCGCGTCTCGGAGGTTGTGTGTTCTTTCCCTGTGCTGTCAAGAAACAGGACAAACTCCTCACGAAGCTCGAAACATCTTTTGAAGCACCTTTCCCTGCTTAGCCATCGCACCTCTGTGTGATAAGCAAATCACCATGCTCCGTTTACTAACTCCGTCAGAAATGCCCTGAACTGGCCGGGTGATTCAAACTTTGGCTCTGATAAAGTTTAACTCTGCCGGCGTGATCGATGACTCATACATGCTTCCATTTCAATCAAGGCTTACCGCCACAAACTGCTTCCTGCCTGTATGAATACAATAAACGATAAGCTGATTCAGCTCCACTGCTCGCGTTTTCCTCTTACATTCTTTTCCCGTTATCTTCGACTCACCAGTCCGCCTCCTGGTCTTCACACATCCATGTGCTCCCAGGCTTGTCAAAACCACGAGTTTTTCCCAAGGCAGCTCCAATCTCATTTACACACCTCTTGACACCTCTTCATAAATCAGTGCCCCTAAGTTGTAGCACAATGCATAGGACGTAGAAGCTCAAAAACTTCCTCTGTCACGCTTAGGCCTGGAGTCCACCTCCGGGATAAAATCTTGCAAACTGGGCAATGTCATAGAAATTGGTCGCTTCTTCCCATCCACAGCCAAGCGAACTATGCAATGCAAATCTTTTCCCCATTCTTTCACAAGCTGCTCTTAGATTGCATGGACAACTGGTCTACTCTTCTCGGCAATGGTGTTTCTGCTCAGTACTCACATTTAAAAAAGAGTTGCCTTTTTCTTGTGGCAAACTTCGTCACAAACTATAATGCATGCCAGTTTTTGATGAAATCCCCCTCCGTAATGCCGGGTCTATTTAAGCGATCTCTTACTGCCAAAATAAAACTGGCCTTGACAGCAGCCTCTTGCCTTGTGATTTGGCTTTTGAACAGAGACCTGTCAGAGATTTTTTGAGATTTGGCCTCGTTTAATTCCTCTGCCTTTTGTAAGCCTTTGTTCCATGTCACGTGCCAAGACCAGGGATCATATTCTCTGTTTTGTCCCGTGTTGTCGTTTCTAATGTCGTCTCAGATTTATACTCTTCCAGACGCCCCACACTTTCTCCACACAGAAACACACAGGTTTTCCCAGCTACCTCCAAGGCTGGCCCGGGACCGTATGCACCCGCGACCTGATTCAATGCGGGCGGTGGAATCATGCTCAGATCACATAAAGAATTTGCGATAGTAAAGTTTTGAAAAAACTTATTTGCTATACAAATTAAAAGCCCAATGAATACTCGCCTTTGTGTAATGATTTAACTCCCACCGCTTGTGGGACATTTATTTTGAAGGCACGTATAAATAACTGCACGAGGACAGACAGTGACTGACAGGCTGACTCACACGTCACAGTTACAAATAGTAGCTATAGTAGAAAAAAACAGTTTTTCAAAGAAAAAAGTGGACAATGAATGTAGGGTGTTCCAGCAAGACTGGACATTGACATGTTTAATTATTGAAGTGTCAGGGAAAGCTGTGTGCTTAGTGTGCAAAGAGAGCATCACTGTCTTGAAAGACTACAACTTGTCCCGACACTTCCAGACGAAGCATGCAGAGAAATATAGGAATGTCTTCTGAGCAGAGGGCAAGTGCATCGAAAGAGTTGCTTTCTCAGTTGCAGCAAAGACTTTTCACAAAACTGCATTCAGCAAACAACGGAATTGCGAGAGCTAGCTAAGTACTGTCCCCAAAAATTGCTAAACATAGGAAGCCACTCGCTGAGAGCGAATTCATTAAAGAATGTTTAATGTTTGATTAGATTTGACTCTGGAGCATAACTTTGCCCCGACAAGAAGGAGCTGTTTGAAAATGTTTCCCCTGTCAAGAGGAACAGTGACACAGCGTATTGAGGACATTGCAGAGAATATAGAACAGCAGTTGAAAGACAAGGTAAAGGATTTCACCTATTTCTCCTTGGCCCTGGATGACAGCAGTGATGCACGTGACACGACGCAGTTGTTGATATTCTTACGAGACATAACCCYAGACGTTGAAATTACAGAGGAGCTTGTTTCAGTGCAGTCAATGAAGAGCACAACCACAGATACATATTTATTGGAAGAGGTTATTAATAGGTGTGTGGCAAAGCTGGGACTTAGTTTTGAAAAGTTATCCTGTGTGACCACTGATGGGTGCCCAAACTTGACAGGAAAAAACATTGGTCTTTTGAAAAGGATACAAGATCAAGTAGCTGAGCCGATCCCAGATCAGAAAACACTTTTCCTGCGTTACATTATTCATCAGGAGGTGCTCTGTAAATGTGTTCTGAAAATGAGCCATGTTGTGGACATAGTCACTAAAAWGGTAAACTTCATAAGAGCAAAATCTTTAAACCACCTGCAGTTTGCCTCACTGTTGGAAGAGACAGAGTCGGGTCATGCATATCTCCCCTACCACACAAACGTGAGATGGTTGAGTTTGGGGAAGGTGCTTAAAAGGGTGTGGGACCTGAAGTCGGAGATTGCTGARTTTTTACAAATGAAAGGAAAATATGTGGATTTCCCTCAACTGCAAGATAAAGAATGGTTGACTGATTTTTGCCTTCACCGTGGACATCATGGCCCTCATGAATGAACTGAATTCCAACCTACAAGGGAAGGGTCTTTTTGCACATCAGATGTACAGCCTTGTCAAAGCCTTCAAGGGAAAATGACTCCTACTGATCTGCCAAGTAGAAGCCAACAATCTCATCCACCTTCCAACACTACTAGTCTGTTCCCTATCAGATGACCAGTGGGAGAAGTATACATCCACCTTCCAACACTACTAGTCTGTTCCCTATCAGATTACCAGTGGGAGAAGTATACATCCACCTTCCAACACTACTAGTCTGTTCCCTATCAGATGACCAGAGTAGGAAGTGGATGTATACTTCTCCACTGGCCATCTGATAGGGAACAGCTAGTAGGAGGTGGATGTATACTTCTCCACTGGCATCTGATAGGGAACAGACTAGTAGGAAGGTGGATGTATACTTCTCCACTGGCCATCTGATAGGGAACAGACTAGTAGGAAGGTGGATGTATACTTTTCCACTGGCCATCTGATAGGGAACAGACTAGTAGGTTGGAGGTGGATGTATACTTCTCCGCTGGTCATCTGATAGGGAACAGACTAGTAGTGTTGGAAGGTGGATGTATACTTTCTCCACTGGTCTTCTGATAGGGACAGACTAGTAGGAAGGTGGATGTATACTTCTCCCACTGGTCTACTGATAGGGAACAGACTAGTAGTGTTGGAAGGTGGATGTTATACTTCTCCACTGGTCATCTGATAGGGAACAGACTAGTAGGAGGTGGAGTATACTTTCCCACTGGTCTCTGATAGGGAACAGACTAGTAGTGTTGGAAGGTGGATGTATACTTCTCCCACTGGTCATCTGATAGGGAACAGACTAGTAGTGTTGGAGGTGGATGTATACTTCTCCCACTGGTAATCTGATAGGC
>NC_036847.1:28501011-28509833 GCF_002910315.2 Salvelinus sp. IW2-2015 | reverse complement strand
GTTTCTCACCGCTGAAAACCGGAAGGAAGGGGTTTTCACCCACCGTGATGCTGACAGCAAGGAGAAGATCAAGGTGACCTGCACCCCTCATTAGGCCTGCTGCAATTAGTTCCTGAGCCACATTACATATATAGTTTTCACACTTGCGCGGGGCCGAGAATCATGACTGACAGATTATACATCTATGTGTATGAATTGTAACTTCGACACCTATTATATGCGTTACTGTCAAAGAATCACATACCAGACGACAATGCGTAACCTCTTTGTCGGTCGGAGTCATTTGCAACCTTTCAGTTTACGTTTACTTTTTTTTTTATTAGCTCCTTCACCAGAACGCTAACTCCACATCCTACCCACTAGGTGCTTCATAGCTTTTCCTGCCCTACAGCCTGTATGTTCACTATTAAACCAATGCAATAATACTAGAATAGAGCTCGTCTTATGCTCATCTAAATAATTACGATGATCCACTACAGAAAATGAGAGCAAAGCTCAAACCAATCTCCACATTTAAAACCAGCGATCCTCCAATGTCCGTGTTAGGATTGAGGAGGCTCTCTGTATATGAGCCCATTCCAGCCTAACCGAAAATGCAAGAGTGAAGTCAGTTATATATGTTTAAGCAAACGTGATAGCCTACTAATATCTGTACTCCCGAGATTTTGTCCAATCACCTTGAAGCATAACATTGTCCTGTTCACATAGCATACGCTCGAGCCACCGATGAGACTTAGTATTAGTCGAAAATCCATTCCTCAGAGCCTGAGCCTGGAGGACTAACCTGACTATCCTCCCATGCATTGTGAGAAGACGTGTTGGTCATTGCCAGATGCCATGAAGATACCACGTTGTGCATGTGACATATGTGTCTGTGAACTACTGAGCTTTGGGAACGTCACCCAATCACTGCATTTCGGACTTGAAGAATGACATGCTTAGTACTGTCAGATATACAACGAAATGCTTCTAGTTGGCCGCCTTTGTTTGCGCATCGATCTGTTGCACATGTGTATGGCCATTAAGTGCGTGAGACAGTATGATCCAACACAATCAGAGCAGAGCATGTCATCTTTCCAACACTTTAATCTCACAATCCAGAGATCTAATGTGTAACTACCACCGCTGACTATAGCAACCGCACCTCCAACGCGCTTGATGTTCACTTCTTCACTGCCAGCTACTCAGGTAATCATGACATTCGCTTGAGGAAGTCTTAGAGTATATATACTCCACCATACCCACCATCATATATTATAGAACTAGTACCAAGGTGGATGTATACTCCATATTAACCTCCGCCATCTCCAATAGGGAACCGTAAAACCTAAGTAGTGAATGGTGGCAATTGCCAAATATACTTACCTGCCCACACACTGCCGATCTGGATAGGGAGTAATGCCGTAATCTACGGTGGACAGAGGAGTAGACTGCTCCTACATACACCCATGTGTTCCAATACTTACTCGCAATAGGGAACAGTCTAACTCCACGAATGCCCAGATTGCCGAGATGTGTACAATATTTAACTTCTCCCACTGGCTCATCTGATAGGGAACAGACTAGTAGTGTTGAAGGTGGATGTATACTTCTCCCACTGTCATCTGATAGGGAACAGACTAGTAGAAGGTGGATGTATACTTCTCCCACTGGCATCTGATAGGGAACAGACTAGTAGGAGGATGTATACTTCTCCACTGCCATCTGATAGGGAACAGACTAGTAGGAAGGTGGAGTATACTTCTCCCACTGCCATCTGATAGGGAACAGACTAGTAGGAAGGTGGATGTTATACTTCTCCCACTGGCATCTGATGGGAACAGACTAGTAGGAAGGTGATGTATACTTCCCACTGGCCATCTGATAGGGAACAGACTAGTAGTGTGAGAGGTGGATGTATACTTCTCCCACTGGTCATCTGATAGGGAACAGACTAGTAGTGTTGGAATGGATGTATACTTCTCCCACTGGTCATCTGATAGGAACAGACTAGTAGGAAGGTATGTATACTTCTTCCACGTCATCTGATAGGGAACAGACTAGTATGTTGGAAGGTGGATGTATACTTCTCCCACTGGTCATCTGATAGGGAACCAGACTAGTAGGAAGGATTATAACTTCTCCCACTAGTCTGTTCCCTATCAGATGACCAGTGGGAGAAGTATACATCCACCTTCCTACTAGTCTGTTCCCTATCAGATGGCCAGTGGGAGAAGTATACATCCACCTTCCTACTAGTCTGTTCCCTATCAGATGGCCAGTGGGAGAAGTATACATCCACCTTCCTACTAGTCTGTCCCTATCAGATGGCCAGTGGGAGAAGTATACATCCACCTTCCTACTAGTCTGTTCCCTATCAGATGGCCAGTGGAAGAAGTATACAACGCTGCTGAATGCTTTGTACGGTGAGTTTTCTTGTCGTTTTGAGGATCCTAAAGTGTTGGAAAATGACATGCTGTTTGTTGGTTTCTTCTCCTTTCACCTTCAATGTGGATAACGCTCCCACTGACCTGTATCGATCTTATCGATCTTCAGTCTGATGCAGTGATTGGCGAGCTATTCAAAACAATGTCACTGACRAGGTTCTATGCATCTGGCAATGAACAAAACTTTTCAAAGATTAGGAGTCATGCTCAGAAGATGTTTGTACTGTTTGGGTCAACCTATGTATGTGAACAGGCATGTTCAGTGATGAAATGTAACAAGTCAAGGCACACGTCAGAACTATACCTGACTTCACTGCTCTAGTCAATGCCCATCAGAGACTTCACTCCTCACACTGATTGAGTAGTTTAAATRTAATGTTGAGCTCTCTCTCTTTCTTGTGTTTTTGTGCATACCTGTTATGTAGTTCATTGCATGTTTAATAATGAAAATACCTACCAAAAGCAGAACATGGATGTGGTTTATTTCTGTGCATGTAAAAAAAAAAAAGTAAAATAAGTAGCATATCTGGACGTGATTTACAGTAGATATATCTGTCAAACATTCATACACATGATGTATAATCCTGTAGTATGATTCTGGCCCCGCCGATGGCAAAATATATATTCTAATGTGGCCCTCCATGGGAAATAATTGCCCAGGCCTAACTTAGAGGGTGCAGGTCCACCTTGATCTTCTCCTTGCTGCTCAGCATCCTCACGGTGGAGTAGAAACCACCTTCTCCCGGGTTCACGGTGAAGAACAGCTGCCACACAACACATAGCCACACGGTGGCTACTTTTTAAATTCACATTTACATTTTAGTCTATCACAGGAGCATTGTAGACTACAGCTAATGCACCTTTTCAAGGCATTATTCTTGACGTTTGCGGAGAACGCTGCGGATGTCAGGTGAAGTGTAAATAACCTCTAAAAGTAACGATCAATGAGATTGTCGACAGCACACCTTTAATTGAATCTCAGTGCATTCAACTAAGGTAGGTAAAACAACCACATCACAATCATTGAAGAACACTTGCATAACCACAAGGGGGAGCCCAAAGCCATTCCCTACACCTACTGTAGCTCCAGAACCATCTCACTGAGATCACATCACACATCAAATCATTACCCAAACACTCTAAAAGCACCTCTTTGTATGTACGCCTATTGAGTTTCTGGTCGTCGATGAATAATATATAAAAAAAATGTCAGAACAGCCAGTTTGTTAATATTGCCTTTCTCATGTAGCTATAACATTTCTAGTGACTCCAGTGTGTGTCTGTGTGTCTGGAGGCAAAATATCCTCATTGTGCTGCCTGTGTAAACGCAGCCGAAGTGAAAATTCTATGGAAGTTAAGATTCGGCCCAGACGGCTGACTCATCTCCCATTCAATCTCAATTCAGGCAAGTGTCACTATGTCCTCTTGTTCTACATCACATCTGTTGGTTTCAGGGAGGAAATGGTATGTCATTAATGGGAACAAGTGACATTGGAAACTCTTTTAACTTCCTCTATTGTAAACAAATCTCCATTCTGGAATAATAAAGATCTATTATTTTGAATTGAAAATGTGCACCGTCTCATTGACATTATTTTCACCAAGTATGTAGTCTTGTGGGAACATGATGCCACAGCCCATGATAACACCCTCGAAACAGCAAGGACCAAAGGGTTTCCCAACCCCACTAACATGGACGATATTCCCATCATCTGAGAGAGAGAGGGATGAGAGAGAGAGACACAGACAGAGAGAGAGAAGGGATGAGAGAGAGAGAGACACAGACAGAGAGAGAGAAGGGATGAGAGACAGAGAGAGGATGAGGGAGAGAGGGAGAAAGAGAGAGAGAGAAGGAGAGGGGGAGAAAGAAGCTTTGTCAGTGAGGACTGTTGATAATAGATGTGATTTATGTTGATTGATTGATTGATTGATTATCCAACTGTATTATGCTCAAATGTTACTTAAGTTTCACTAAGAGGGCACCATTGTCACCTTCTAATTGTTCTTCGCAAAAAAAACATGTCACTAGAAACACCTGCAGTGGAATTTCACTTGAAACTATTTTTAGGATGTCCACAAGAAGGAAATGATTATCTAGGTAAACAGCAATGTTAACAGCTAGGTAAATAGCTAGGTAAACAGCTAGGTAAACAGCTAGGTAAATATCTAGGTAAACAGCTAGGTAAATGCCGCACTTGATGCTCTAATATTTCCAAACTCTGGATTTAGTGCCTAGCTGTCCCATCTATTCAAAATGTTCCGGTCTATTTTGCACACTGTGTACAGCGATTAGCAAGGAGAAATGTTCTTGTAGCATCCCAATGTTATGGACATGATCACTGGGTCAAACAGGGTTCTACGACACGCATCTATACACGTACATAACATTGCTTCAGGATTCATTAAGTAAAACAAATTCAATCTCTGGTGAAAAACAACAAAACAATAAAAAATAAAGCAAGAGGGAGACAACAATAAAAAATAAAAACATTGCTAAAGGTAGCCTGCAGTGTGTGTGGCTAGGTTGCTGCAGACATGATCCTTTCCGGTGTGTGCGGCTTGGTTGCTGGTAAATATTTTTGGAGTTGTCATGGGAGCCGTCTCCGGCTTAAGATACTGTTTAAACAATCTCTATCTGAGTGTGTGTGTGTGTGTGTGTGTGTGTGGGACAGGGAGAGAGATGGAGACACTGTATCATTAGTGCTCCCATGAGAGGGCTCTGTCACAAACACACACAACACACTCAGCAAACACTGGTGCCACTAAGGGAGAGGAAGAGGGGGGGGGGGGAGTGCGAGCTAAAAATAGCAATGTAGAGTGTGGATAGAGAGAAGGCAAGGCTCTCTGGCACCTTAGACAACTGCTCGCCATGCCAGGAAACCTGGCTGAAACCTGGCCGAGACCTGGCTGGAAGGCAGCTGAGGACCGGAGGGATGGAGAAACACAGAGGCGAGAACGAGAGAACAGGGCTGGTTGGCGTTCGTAGTAAGAAAGTATGTCTGAAAAACACAGGGGCTTCCCTCAATCCYTCCCTGGCCAGGCCCAGGGAACTTTGACTCAACTGATTCCTCAACAACAACATCACCAGCTAGAATATGTGTGTGGATCTTAACACCACAGCCACTGATCTAGAAGATACATACAGCAGGTCTTAATTCTTAAAATGTGACTATGGAGGTGGTAGGATAGGGTCTGTGCCACTTAGGCAAAGTAGTGTTGGTGGTAGGATAGGGCTTGTGCCTTTTAGGCAAGGCAGTGGTGGTGATAAGGTAGGGCCTGTACCTGGTGATGATGGTGGTAGGGCAGGGTGGGACCAGTGACAGCCAGGTTAGGTATTGGCGGTGGTTGTAGGGCAGGTTTGGACCAGTGACAGCCAGGTTAGGTAGTGCTAGTTGTTGTAGGGCGGGGCCTCATGCTGCTGGTGAGTCACTGATGAGGAGCTGGGATGGGGCCGTGCTCTGATAGCCCAGCGCCCGCCAAGCTGACAGGGTTAATGAGTCTTGGTGAGCCGCTGCCTCACTGGCTGCTCCCAACAGGACACTGCAACACAAACACACAGCACGCACGCACACACAAAGACACACAAACACTCACACCTAAACAGGGCGCTACGCCTCGGTCCGCTCTGAGCACAGAAGAGGGTCCATGGTCCATTGACACAGTCAGCACCATCACACTGTCGCAACACACGGAATGGAGGTCCTCACTGTCTGTGCCAATATCATAACATAAACACTTGTGATTGATCTGAGTGATATGACACGCAGGCAGCTGGCAGACACGGAACATAAAAACAGAGATGAGCTGATTCCCAAATGGCACCACTACTTTGAACCAGGGCCAATAGGGTGCTGTGGTTTAACAGATGACTGAGGTGGCAAACCAAACCAGGCAGAACCTCTTCACAGTGTTCTGTCTTCGCCCGTCACTGTTTTTGTGTCTGCAAATAAAAGCAAAACAGCAAGAARCAGTTTCAAAATTCAGTAAGGCAAAATAACAGACACAAATTAAAAATCTGACTTTCCTATAGAGAGTGTTCTATGGTCTTGTACACCATCGAGAACATCCTGACTGGTTGCATCACTGCCTGTTATGGCAACTGCTCGGCCTCCGACCGCAAGGCACTACAGAGTGTTGTGCGTACGGCCCAGTACATAACTGGGGCCAAGCTTCCTGCCATCCAGGACCTCTATATCAGACGGTGTCAGAGGAAGGCCCTAAAAATTGTCAAAGACTCCAGTTACTTTTATTTTCTATTTTCTATTTTTACTTAACTTATTTAAAAAAAAATCTTAACTTCTTAAAGCATTGTTGGTTAAGGGCTTGTAAGTAAGCATTTCACTGTTGTATTCAGCACATGTGACAAATAACATTTGATTTGATTTGAGAATGCCAAGAGTGTGTACAGCTGTCATCAAGGCAAAGGGAGGGTACTTTGAAGAATCTAAAATCTAAAATATATTTTGATTTGTTTAACACTTTTTTGGTTACTACATGATCCCATCCATATGTGTTATTTCATAGTTTTGATGTCTTCACTATTATTCTACAACGTAGAAAATAGTAAAAATAAAGAAAAACCATTGAATTAGTTGGTGTTCTAAAACTTTTGACTGGTACTGTAGATACTTTGGATATTTTGTCATGAGTGTGCATATTGTGAAGTCCTGAGTTATTGTGTTGCTGATTGTGTTAAAGGCTTGGATGGATGGATGGATGGATGGATGGAGGAGAGGAGAGCACTAAGAGATTCTAGGAGGCCTGTTCATCTGGGGTGCGTCCTTTGGGCCATGGTCAAAAATAGTGCACTAGGTAGGGACTAGGGTGTCATTTGGGATGGACCCTAAGAAGTACTAGGAGTCCTGTTGATGTAAAGTGAAGGAGCTGGACAGGAGCCTGTATGTGAACCCAAGCATGGGAAAGCAAACCTCAGACGTAGAGTGGAAAACCACATACATCATTTTTAAGATTAATGGGGAGCTGTGCTGGGGCGTGCAGATTCTTGTGGCGTCTACCACCCGCCAGCCAAACCAGAGGGGGAGTCCACATACAGAACCCAGTCGGACTGACTGGCGTGGTAACGTTATCGTGGTGCCCCAATCCATCCCTCAGCTCTGCCTGGCTGTATCATCTCTAGCTTTACTAGTTGAATCCCAAATGGCACCCTATTCCCTTTACTGTGCACTACTTTGGACCAGGGCCCATTMGGGTTCTGGTCAAACGTAGTGCACTAGGAAATAGGGTCCCATTTAGGATGCAGATTAGGAGAGATTGTCAGATAGTGAGGAAAATAAGCAGTAAGGTTGCATGCTATAAAGTGTACTACTTTTGACCAGAGCCCTAATGGCACCCTATTCCCTATTTAGTGGACTACTCTGGTCAAAAGTAGTGCACTAGACTGTATAGGGATTTGAGAATAGGATGCCACTTCAGACACACTTTTAACTAGAACACATGGCATGTGGCTGAGGCCCTGACAAGGATGGGTTTAACAATAAGGTCCGCCAGACTGGCCAATGTCTAGATAACTCTCATCATCCCCACAATACACTCCCCCTTGCTCTGATACAGTAGCAGACCTAGCAGTACTTGATGGCTAATCTATAGTGATAGCTATAGTGATAGATAGCAGTGKGATGCTGGAGGCTTTGGGATGGCAGATGCCTGGAGACAGAGAGATAGCAGTGGTTGGTAACAGGGCCTGTCTTCACAAAGGGCCACACTGAGAAGTTAACAAACCGTAGCAAGATAACTACAACGGATTCACCGATTGGCGAGAGCGAGAGAGATAGGCTAACTCCCTGAGGAATGAGATATTGTCCCCCTTTCTTCCTTAAGACGTTTTGTTGTTTTCTTCTTTATCAGCCTGTGTGATCCTGCTTTATCTGCCTTGGCCACCTCCAGCTCTTCCTCCTTCTCCAGCTCTACCTCCTTCTCCAGCTCTACCTCCTTCTCCAGCTCTACCTCCTTCTCCAGCTCTTCCTCCTTCTCCAGCTCTACCTCCTTCTCCAGCTCTTCCTCCTTCTCCAGCTCTACCTCCTTCTCCAGCTCTACCTCCTTCTCCAGCTCTACCTCCTTCTCCAGCTCTCCTCCTCTCCAGCTCCAGCCGAGAGAGATGGTGCCCAGAGATGCTTGGTTTGAAACTGCCTGTTCAGAGAGATACACAGGAAACAGCTCTGATCCATCAGACATATAAAACCTCCCAACATGAGTTGGTTCAAAACCCACATACTCAGAGAATGAGCTAACCGTTAAGCCAGGCAGAAAACAAATGTTGATAAAGAGCACATAGAACTGTTGATGAAGAGCACGTAGAAATGTGGATGAAGAGCACATAGAACTGTTGATGAAGAGCACATAGAACTGTTGATGAAGAGCACATAGAACTGTTGATGA
>NC_036847.1:28491871-28500618 GCF_002910315.2 Salvelinus sp. IW2-2015 | reverse complement strand
CTGTGATGAGAGCACATAGAACTGTTGATGAACGCAAGACTGATTAGACTGGCACAGTGTTGATGGAAAAGAGCACATAGAACTGTTGACGAAGAGCACATTGAACTGTTGATGAGAAGCACATAGAACTGTGATGAAGTAGCCATAGAACTGTTGATGAAGAGCACATAGAACTGTTGATGAAGAGCATGAACTTACCTGCACAGTAGGCCACTGAGCCTCGGCTCCAGCCCGGGTGTCTGTTCTTGTGATAGTCCTAAAGACAGACAGATGCACAAGTTACTGTACAATCACAGCTCTCTACACACATTCAAGTCCACTCTTAAGATATATTTTCCAAAAGGCCTACAAAAAACACTGTTGTCTTAGCTTTTATGTGTTCCCATATACTCTTTGTCCAGTGTACTACCGTAGTGTACTACCCTTGTGTTCTACCCTAATCTGTCATCATGTTTAGTGTACCCCTCTGGTTCGTCTTTATGCTTTGTGTACTTCTATATTCCTGTTGATTTGAAAGTGTAATTGTAATGCTTTGCTATTAATCTCGCTGATTTATTAATTGGTGTCTGATCCTTACGTTTTTTCTCCTGTTTGGATTTCTTCCCCTCAAGCAGACCATTGTTTGTTGCCACAGTGGTGCACAGTACAGTACACACAGACAGGACACTTATTTTCTATACATGTATCTCCATGTCAACAGAAACAATACATGGACTCAGACTCAGAGAGAGTTAATCACCAGATGTTTTTTGTTCTCTTTGCTCTACTGCACCTCCACAAGTAGAGCCAACCAACCACAACCCAAAGAGGAGGAAGACWACTGCTTTTCATTCGTACCTGAGGAAAGACATTTCTGCTGTTCCTCCTCTACGCAGCAAAACTGTCAATAAATGACTCCAAAGATGTAACAGGTCATTGTTGATTGTGGGAACGGTTCAGAAGTAGCCAATTCCGTAGCTACATACTGTATGAGAACACCGAGGTCTGGGGGAACTCAGTCGGGGTCTCAACTTACTGTTGAGAGTTAGAATAGTATAATACTTAAGGTGCAATTTCAAAACCGGTTGCAGCAGTTTTCCTCTTGTTATATGTCACTCAATTAGTCCAATCAAAGTAAAAAAAACTTTGATTGGTAAATTAGTCTAGTTAGTCTAGCCAACTATCTAAACTYGTAGTCATCATGGCCGAATTATCAGCATGCCCAGGGGCCCTGACCTCCAGGGGGCCACCAWTTATTTTGTTAGTCACTATCACTCAGATATCAGATTAACCTGGCATAAATCATGCCAAAATGTGTAGAATTGCAGGTAATTTGCTGTAAAACTATACACAAAAAACCTATTCTGTTAAGCAAACGTATTTTTTTAACCTTTTGTTAATAAAATACATGTTATACTAACAGATCCCTCTGTATTTATTAAATTCCACGTTTTAATCCTGGTGCTGAGTTTGTGTGTAGCGGCTAACTGTATAGCTAATATGAGAGGTGAATGAAGCTACAGCAACCATGTGATAAAGGCTGGTGTCAAATCCTCCCCGCCCTGTCCCGAMCTCACTAAAGCTCGGACCCTGGTTACGGCCCTGGAAGCAGCTACAACCTTTACTCAAAATGAMCAAATTTCAGTGACGTTCTCAGATTACCCATACTTGCGTTCTAAATAGTATGCATTTTGAGTATGCAAAAACAACGATGGGACATTTTGAAAATGTAGTGTGCTGTTGCCCTTTTCTGCAGTCAAAGACCAAAATGTCCCTCTTTGGCCTCATGGGTGGAATGTTATTCATATTTTTCATAATTTAATAATTTATAAAAACGTATATATTTTTTAACAACGAAATGTCTGTGTTTCTATGTCTAACAGTTTTGTTATATTTCAGTCTTATGTGACGTATCAAAAGTGTAATGTTGGGATGCAAACTCAAAATGCAATACAATACTTATTTTTTTGTAAGCCCATAACCATGTGTGTGAGGTGTGACCTTTGGTTTCAAAWTTTTTCTCAAATGAAGACTAGCAAGAATCACTCTGTGTGACCCTGATTTATCCCACAGGAGTAAAAGGTTAAATGTCAGGATGTCATACTCATTTCGGCTTTTCATCTAATAGAATTCGCTGCACACTAGGAAGAGAATCATCTTTCGAGACTCACATGTGTTTGACAAGAGCTGATAATCAGCTGAGGGGGACGCGCTGGACCAAAATGAACGAATGGCCGGAATCGACACAAATGCATTAGATCACACATTCTCAGTAGGATGAGCCTAGAATGCTGATATTTGCTGCTTACTGCATTAGTTTTTACTTAACAGTACATTCTAAATATAGTAGTATGTAGTATGATTAGTACACAGTATGCAGTTGAAGTAAGTAGTAGGCAAGCCAGATGTAGGCCAGTGTCTACCGATCTCTATACAGGTGGGAATGATATGCATTCTGGAGAGGCCACAGACAGCTGCTCCATCAGGTCAGACGAGACAGAGAGAAAGGAAGCCAATGCTGGGGTTAGTCTGTCTGACAACCCCAATGGGGCTGTAGGAGAGGGGAAGGCGAGGGAGGAGAGCGAGGAAAGCGAGAGAGCAGAGGAGAGGAAGACACAGAGACAAGGAGGAATGCAGCTCCTTCTCCAAGCCTTCAGCCATGTCTACTCTCTTTCTTTACCTTTTCTCAACCACAAGCCCTGGGATTTCTCTGGCTGGCCTCATCTCTGGGATGATGACGCTTAGCTAGGATTGTTTGGGGTTTTGTTTCAGCAGAAGTATACAGTGTAGTTTATGGACCCTGGTCAAAAGTAGTGCACTATACAGGGAATATGGTGCCATTTGGGACACAGCCAACAAGGCTCTGATCAATTCTTTGGTTGGGAACAGCAGAAAGCAGCATTTGGCTCATTTGATCTGTTCATCTAATATGGATTTTAAGTGATGGATTTACAGTCAAGTCACAGTGAAACCACAGACGTGTGTCTTAGTAGAGATGATGAGTGATGTCTTTAATACCCCCCAGTGTAACACCCCTGGATCTCTACCATCTACTGTGTTGTGTTGTTTTGTTTCTGACTGAGGGCTCTACATATTAGAGTATGCAGTTGAGCAATACTAAAATACCAGAAAGTGCCTACATTTTGACATGACAACTTCAAAACTTCGTTCAAAATGTACCATTTGTTCACAAAAATGATTATCATATGCATCACGTTTTGCATATCCCATTCAGGTCTACTACTCAAATGCAAAACAAATACCATCTGCAGAAACAGTCATCATCAACAACGGTCTGTACAAATACCATCTGCACAAACAGTCATCATCAACAACGGTCTGTATAAATACCATCTGCACAAACAGTCATCATCAACAACGGTCTGTATAAATACCATCATGCACTTAACACAGTTCGATGCATCAACAACGGTCTGTATAACATACCAATCTGGCACAAACGAGTCATCAATCAACAACGGTCTGTATAAATACCCATCTGCACAAAACAGTCATCGCACTCAACGATCTGTATAATGACCATCTGCACAAACAGTCATTCATGCAACAACGGTCTGATATAAATACCAATCTGCACACCAACAGTCATCATCAACAACGGATCTGTTAAAATACACTTCTGCACCAAAACAGTTCACTGCATCAACAACCAATCTCACTCGGTCTGTATAAATCTGCCTAAAAGTTTATTCTGTTAACCCAGGAACCCCAGTCTACTACTTAAACATGAACTTTGGACCACATTGCTCTGCAGAAGCCATTAGTCTAAAACTAAGCTGCTTCCAAGAACAAAAAACAGTAGCGTTGTGTCTGTCCATAGCAGATCCCTATCTGATCCTGAGGGGCTTTATCAGTGTCATTGGAGCTAGCCTGCATTTCCACACTGTGACAGAGTCAACAAGCTGGGGCTGCAGAGATGCTGGCCTTCCCTGGGGGATTTGTGGAAGCAGATACCCATCTTTCTCCTGAGTCCTGGGCTATAAATATCACCACAGGGATTACTGCAGGAGAAGCCAGGTGAGTGTGTGTGTGTGTGTGTGTGTGTGTGTGTGTGTGTGTGTGTCCACAACCCTCAGAGAGAGAGAGAGTGGGGAAGAGGGTAGTGGGGGTACAGGTTTGATTGTGTAAGCCCTTTTCATCGTGTAAAAACCACTGTTGTGAAATGCCAGGGCAGAGAGATGGATATCAGAGATACAGTACTTGATGGGAAAGAATAGAACAACAGCCTGTGTGTGTATCCTGTCAATTCTATTATTACTACAGTAAACCAGATAGGGAGAGAGAGGCCTCGGCTTGGCTTTCATTCTCAGCTCCTTTGTTCAGCCAGATAGAACCTGACCTTAGTAGAATCAACATGTTCATAGGCTCTGGTTCTGAAGTGCTGGATCAGGGAGCGTTCTCAGGCCAGTGAGGACACAGAGACACAGCTGCAGCCGCAGGAAACAGGGTTCACACATGCATGCACACACACACACACAGTGGGAGGGGGGATGGAGGGGGATGAAACTGAGCCCGTGGGGACAGAAGGAAGAGGGCAGAGGTAAGGGTCGACAGGGAACGGCTGGGAGTGGAAGGCCAGCCAGCGAGATAACAGCCTACCACAATAGCTCATTCTCACACACACACACAAGAGAAAGATCCAGCCCTTGTGTGTGTGTGTGTGTGTTGGTGTGTGTGTGTGTTGGTGCTGTGGGTGTGTGTGTGTGTGTGGTCATGTGTTGCTGCGGGCGTGCGTGCCGTTGCGGTTCGGCTGCGTGCGTGTGCGTGCTGCGTGCGTGCGTGTGCGTGTAGATGTGTGGTGCACACTATGTGTGAACTATATGTGGGTAGGCGTTAGTCTCGCTGGCTATGCACATCACTCCCAGCCGTCCCTGTCGAAACCCTTACCTCTTGCCCTCTTTCTTCTGTCCCCCAGAGGGCTCATTTACCCCCTCCCAATCCCCCCTCCCACTGAGTGAGTAGGTCCTGTAGTGGTAGTTGCACATTAACATAGCCAGGCTACTGATACCCTAAGATTCTCTTAAGCGAGCGTGCAGCTAGTGATCTCAGATGATCCTACCACACTGGCAAACACGTGAACGCATCCTGACTTACTACTGACTCCGCAACAACATTCTTAGAGAACGCAGAGTCCTGAGGATGATACCATTGGTGTGGAGTGTTGTTGTGTGTGTGTGTGTGGTGTGTGTGTGTGACTAAGCGTCCAATCATGTGGTGCGTGCTGTGTGTGTGTGCTAATTGTGGAACAGACATGCAATTGGATTTATAGGACTGTATTGTGAATAAGAATGGTTAAATGTACTAAAGCTTCATTGTTTAACCCAACGTGTAGAGTCTCTCGCTATGTGTACTGAATTCTGTTTATAACTTTCAAATGAGATTCCCAATGCGCACAATTTCCCAGATTCTATACTCTGCATTCGCCCCGCCCCTCTTCGTTTCCCACTATCAAGTAAGCCTCTTGGAACATTACCATCGACTCCATATACGCAGAGCTCAATACGACCAATGACATGCCCGGTCTCTATCTAAGCAGATGTTTGAGGATAGGAGTTAACATTAGACCACGACTACATCATCTAGAAGCAAGTGCATTAAGTCACGCACACCTGTACAGATTCCACCACCCCCAGTGTTAGCGCACATTATGTTATCGAATTTTCTATCCTATAAACCCGTGCTCGCCAATATCTTGAGGCGCTGACACCCTAGAGGGTGACTATAGTACATAATGTTAACCACTCAGCGAGCCTAGACACAATTATTACAACAACCGACAACAATGGGTATATATGTTAGCTCGGACCCGAGCACATGAATATATATCGGACTTTAGGCTGATATATACAACCAATCAGAACCATCCCCGGATTAAACCCCACACCACACACCTCATCGCCCCACACAATCTAACATCTCTAGCATACTTATGCTGTTCTACCACAACCAAATCAGCGCATCATCACACTCTATCATCTGCCACAACACAAAACATTACCACATCACATCCAATCCCTGGTCCTAGTGTATCCGATTGTGCTCCTATAATCCTTCCCATATGGTGGTAAAAAATTTTAATTTATGCCCCACATGCAAACTTGCAAGCGAGAGAGGGTATGGACATATCAAGAAAGAAAGGAGCCTGATTGAAGGAATTAGGCTATGCCTATCCATTATCATTCACCAGTGACCATCAAGCTACCTATGCTCTTGCCCTCCTGACCCTCCTTATAAAGGCCACTTCTTAAAACCCCGCGGTCTCTCCTACCAGTTCCTTGTAACCCCCCGATTTCGGCTGCCAGTAGTTTTGGTCTATGAATGACGTAGCCAGGGAATGAATTGTTGATGGACACCAACCAAGCCAGGCATGTTTCCCACCAGTACTAATTTGAATTCCATTTTTCTCTACCCCTAATAAGCGCGCGGACTGTTCAATGATCTCCCGTTTCATAATTTTGCTGCCAGTACGGTCAACTCAACCGGTGCCTACACTTCCACCCAACTGCAGAACCAACGTGTGACACGAGCGCCAGGGACTTCACGATACACTCTGGCTATCTTCTTACCTTACGGATCATGCTGCAGAAGACACGGAGAAGAACGCCGGCCGCACACCGTGATGAAACTTTGTGATTTGGCACAACCAAAGATTTGATTCCTCACCAGGGTCTTGATCTGGACTGCAGCTTTCGGCGTCGTAACGCGACCTCCGTGGGCAAGCGCTCAACTTTCAATCCACTTGAACGCTGGAGCAAGTGTGCTCTTCACAGATGAATCCCGGTTTCAACTGTACCGCGGCAGATGGCAGACCGGTGTATGGCGCCGTGAAGTGGCGCAGCAGTTTGCTGATGTCAACATTGTAAGACTGAGTGCCCTCGGGCGCGCCAGTGGGGCTTATGGTAATGGCAGCGCGGGATAACGCTACGGACAACGAACCCAATTTGCATTGTGTCCGATGGCGATTGAATGCACAGATGATACCGTGACATATCCTGAGGCCCATTGTCATGCCGTTTCATCCTTCCGCCATCACCTCATGTTTCCCAGTCATGAATTAATGCACGGGCCCCATGTCACAAGGATCTGTACAACAATTCCGAAGCTGGAAAATTCCCAGATCTTCCCACGGCCTGACGTACTCCCAGACAAGTCCCCCGTTGACATGTCCAATCCAGTGGCATCCCAAACGTGGTACGAACAGCGATGTTTCCAGTTCCTGCCTAATAGTCCCAAGCAACTTCACATAAGCCGATTGAAGAGGATGACAAACATTCAAAACAGGCCACAACAACAAAGCCTGATCAACTCTATGCAAGGAGATTGTGTCACCGCTGCAGAGGCAAATGCGTGGTCACACCAGATTACTGACTGGTTTCCGATCCACGTCCCTACTGAAGTAGAATATGACTAAATACCATATATGATTACCTATACTGCTGACCCCAACTCCAGTTTGTTAGACAACTTGTATCCCAGTGGTTGTCAAATTGGTTGGACCTACGGAACCCCCCAAAAAACACAAGTCGTAAAATTTGCCAACGCGGCCACGTGCGCCACATCAAATGTAGCCTGGTCATTGACAACCATAAACGGTGATGCATTTTCGGAAAAACGCAAGATAGGCTACAGACATAAAACTGCGTTTTACACCTGGAGTTTGGAGCTGAAAGTCATCATGTTAGCAGCCAATATTAACCCAGGATACAGAACCTATCGTTGTCCACTTCCCTAAGCAGTCCAGAGCAAGCAAATCAGAGGTTGCCGGATCGGTTGGACAAGCATTGTGTCCCACTGCGCACATGACCTTCGGAGGACCAGCCTGCCCTGCGAGACGCGCTCATTGGCCAGCTGAGTAGCCCTGTCATTCTTCACAAATATCGCAACTACAGAGCTTTTGGCACAGAATTATGATACATCTTCATCCCATAAACATGAAGGCAGTGCGACGTGTACATATGCTTTATCTTTACCCAGTAGCCCACGCAACCTCTAGGCCTACCCGGGTGACAAATGAAAAATGATTCAAGCAAATTGGCAAGGTTAGCCTATTTGTTCTGCCAAGAGGAGTCAGTTAGTCCTCTAAGAGACAGCAGGAGCGGTAGAGATACTCTTGAAATGATCGGCCATATGAAAAAGCCAACTGACATTTACTCTCCGTGAGGTGCGTGACTGCTGCACCCTCGATTAACTCACCTGTGCATTCATATATTTGACCTTGCTGCGTATCTCTGAGATGAATCAACATCTTGGCCTATGTTACTGTTATAATCTCCACCCGGCACAGCCGAAAGAGGGCTGGCCACCCTTTCAGGCCTGGTTCCTCTCTAAGGTTTCTTTCCTAGGTTCCGTCTTTCTAGGGAGTTTTCTCCTAGCCACCGCTGCTGCTACACCCGCATAGCTTGCTGTTAGTGTGTGGGTTTAGGGCTGGTTTTCTGTACAGCAACTTGGTTGGGAGTGCAATCTTAGGCTGAGTTCGTAAGAAGGGCTTTATAAATAACATTATGATTGAATTGTATTAATAGTAGATTATGCTAAACTGTATTTTATTAGTGGATAACTATAAACGTAAGCAATATTTCTGTTTTGGCCAGGCAATACGTGGTTAAGAGTGAATTATGAAGTTCTGCTTTCCTGCGTCTTACTAATCTGACATGCCGCTAGGCCTGGGATCCCGCCACTTCACTTTACACCCCCTGCCCATACACATTCCCCGATGCCGCTGAGATTAAGGGCGTTAGTGGCATGAG
>NC_036847.1:28483290-28491846 GCF_002910315.2 Salvelinus sp. IW2-2015 | reverse complement strand
TTGTCCTGCACCTTAGCAACCAGTGTGTACTCCGGATGCAAGCTGAAGCTACCAAGCAGCACACATACATCTAAACTCTTATCTGCAGAGAGAGGAAGGAGAGCCAGAGTAGATGTAGCGCCAGGTCTGGGAAGGAGAGATCGTAGATTACATCTCCCCCAACACACACACACACACACACACATACAGACTTTGTGCTTCTGTGTTTGCCTCTACCCGGTCCCTAGATTCATATGGTTGCTGATCTTTAGACCTCGACAAGACGGAGCTGCTCTTCCTCCCGGGGAAGGCCTGCCCGCTCCAAGACCTATCCATCACGGTTGACAACTCCACAGCGTTACCCTCCCAGAGTTCAAAGAACCTTGGCATGACGCTGGACAACACCCTGTCATTCTCTTTAAACATCAAAGTAGTGACTCACTCCAACAGGTTCATGCTCTACAACATCCGCAGAGTACGACCTTTCCTCCAAGCGCGCGCAGGTCCTAATCCATGCACTTGGCATCTCCCGTCTGGACTACTGCAACTCTCTGTTGGCTGGGCTCCCCGCTTGTGCAATCAAACCCATGCAATTTATCCAATATGACATTGCCTTCCGGTGTGCCCTTGAGCAAGGCACTTAAGCCCCCACAACAACTGCTCCACGGGCGCCCAGTGTGGCAGACCGCACTACAACCTCTCCAACCTGTATTTTCATCTTGTGTCTTTTGGAGGGGTTGGGATTAAGCAGAAAAACACATTTGCTTTTCGTGAACTAACACTCGCACACTCACACCAACACTCACACTAACACTAACACTCGCACTAACACTCACACTAACACTAACACTCGCACTAACACTAACACTAATATCTCGAAGTGCTGTACAGAAACCCAGCCTAAAACCCAAAACAGCAAGCAATGCAGGTGTAGAAGCACGGTGGCCTGGAAAAACTCCCTAGAAAGGCCAAAACCTAGGAAGAAACCTAGAGAGTAACCAGGCTATGAGGGGTGGCCAGTCCTCTTCTGGCTGTGCCGGGTGGAGATTATAACAGAACATGGCCAAGATGTTCAAATGTTCATAAATGACCAGCATGGTCAAATAATAATAATCACAGAAGTTATCGAGGGTGTAGCAAGTCAGCACCTCAGGAGTAAATGTCAGTTGGCTTTTCATAGCCGATCATTAAGAGTATCTCTACCGCTCCTGCKGTCTCTAGAGAGTTGAAAAACAGCAGGTCTGGGACAGGTAGCACGTCCGGTGGACAGGTCAGGGTTCCATAGCCGCAGGCAGAACAGTTGAAACTGGAACAGCAGCAAGGCCAGGTGGAATGTGGAGAGCAAGGAGTCATCATGCCGGTAGTCCTGACGCATGGTCCTAGGGCTCAGGTCCCCCGAGAGAGAGAAAGAAAGAGAGAAGGAGAGAATTAGAGAGAGCATACTTAAATTCACACAGGACACCGGATAAAACTGACCCTAGCCCCCCGACACATAAACTACTGCAGCATAAATACTGGAGGCTGAGACAGGAGGGGTCAGGAGACACTGTGGCCCCATCCGATGATACCCCCGGACAGGGCCCAAAACAGGAAGATTAACCCACCCCACTTTGCCAAAGCACAGCCCCCGCACCACTAGAGGGATATCTTTCAACCACCACTTACAATCCTGAGACAAGGCCGAGTATAGCCCACAAAGATCTCCGCCACGGCACAAACCAAGGGGGGCTCCAACCCAGAACAGGAAGATCACGTCAGTGACTCAACCCACTCAAGTGACGCACCCCTCCTAGGGACGGCATGAAAAGAGCACCAGTAAAGCCAGTGACTCAGCCCCTGTAATAGGGTTAGAGGCAGAGAATCCAGTGGAGAGAGGGGAACGGCCAGGCAAGAGACAGCAAGGGCGGTTCGTTGCTCCAGAAGCCTTTCCGTTTATCTTCACACTCCTGGCCAAACTACACTCAATCATATGACCTACTGAAGAGATAAGTCTTCAGTAAAGACTTAAAGGTTGAGACCGAGTCTGCGTCTTCTACATGGGTAGGCAGACCATGCCATAAAATTGAGATCTATAGGAGAAAGCCCTGCCTCCAGCTGTTTGATTAGGAAATTCTTAGGGACAATTTTAGGAGGCCTGCGTCTTTGTGGACCGTAGCGTACAGTGTCGGTTGTACGGCAGGACCAACTCGGAAAGATAGGTAGGAGCAAGCCCATGTAACGCTTTGTAGGTTAACAGTAAAACTTGAATCAGCCCTTGCTTTAACAGAAGCCAGTGTAGGGAAGCTAACACTGGAGTAATATGATCAAATTTTTTGGTTCTAGTCAGGATTCTAGCACCGTATTAGCACTAACTGAAGTTATTTAGTGCTTCATCCGGTAGCGGAAAGTAAGGCATTGCCAGTAGTCTCTAACCTAGAAGTAACAAAAAGCATGGATTAATTTTTCTTTCACAGTTTTGGACAGAAAATTTCATAATTTTTGCAATATTACGTAGATGGAAAAAAGCTGTCCTTGAAACAGTCTTGATATGTTCGTCAAAGAGAGATCAGGGTCCAGAGTAACGCCGAGGTCCTTTCACAGTTTTATTTGAGACGACTTTACAACCATCAAAGATTAAATTGTCAGATTTAACAGAAGATATCTTTGTTTCTTGGGACCTAGAACAAGCATCTCTGTTTTGTCCGAGTTAGAAGTAGAACGTTTTCAAGCTCCACTTCCTTATGTCTGAAACACAGGCTTCTAGCTAGGGCAAATTTTGGGGCTTCACCATGTTTCATTGAAATGTACAGCTGTGTGTCATCCGCATAAGCAGTAAAAGTTAACATTATGTTTTCGAATGACATCCCCAAAGAGTAAAAATATATAGTGAAAACAATAGTGTTCCTAAAATGGAAACCTTGAGGAACACACGAAATGTACAGTTGATTTGTCAGAAGGACAAACCATCACAGAGACAAACTGATATCTTTCCGACAGATAAGATTAAACCAGGCCAGAACTTGTCCGTGTAGACCAATTTGGGTTTTCCAATCTCTCCAAAAGAATGTGGTGATCGATGGTATCAAAAGCAGCACTAAGGTCCAGGAGCACGAGGGACAGATGCAGAGCCTCGGTCTGACGCTATTAAAAGGTCATTTTACCACCTTCACAAGTGCAGTCTCAGTGTATGATGGGGTCTAAAACCAGACTGAAGCATTTCGTATACATTGTCTTCAGGAAGGCAGTGAGTTGCTGTGCAACAGCTTTTTCATTTTTTTTTTGAGAGGAATGGAAGATTCGATTATAGGCCGATAGTTTTTAATATTTTTCTGGGTCAATGTTTGGCTTTTTTCAAGAGAGGCTTTATTACTGCCACTTTTAGTGAGTTTTGTACACATCCGGTGGATAGAGAGCCATTTATTATGTTTCAACATAGGAGCGCCAAGCACAGGAAGCAGTTATTTCAGTAAGTTTAGTTGGAATAGGGTCCAGTATGCAGCTTGAAGGTTTGAGGCCCATGATTATTTTCATCATTGCGTCAAGAGAATATAGTACTAAAACACCTGAGTGTCTCCCTTGATCCTAGGTCCTGGCAGAGTTGTGCAGACTCAGGACAACTGAGCTTTGAAGGAATATGCAGATTTAAAGAGGAGTCCGTAATTTGCTTTCTAATGATCATGATCTTTTCCTCAAAGAAGTTCATGAATTATATTTGCTGAAGTGAAAGCCATCCTCACTTGGGGAATGCTGCTTTTTTAGTTAGCTTTGCGACAGTTATCAAAAATAAATTTGGATTGTTCTTATTATCCTCAATTAAGTTGGAAAAGTAGGATGATCCGAGCAGCAGTGAGGGCTCTTCGATACTGCACGGTATTGTTTTTCCAAAGCTAGTCGGAAGACTTCCAGTTTGGTGTGGCGCCATTTCCGTTCCAATTTTCACATTCACACTCACTCTAACACTAACACTAACACTAACACTAACACTCACACTAACACTCGTATTAACACTCACACTGACAACTTGCACTGACACTCGCACTGACAATCACACTGACACTCGCACTCACACTCAAACTAACACTCACACTTACCACTAACACTAACACTCACACTAACACTCATATAACACTAACACTCATATTAACACTAACACTCGTATTAAACACTAACACTCGTATTAACACTAACACTCGTATTAACACTTAACCACTCACACTCACACTAACACTAACATTCATATTAACACTAAACACTCACACTAACACTTGTATTAACACTGACACTCGCACTCGCACTAACATTCATATTAACACTAACACTGACACTAACACTCACACTAACACTCGTATTAACACTAACACTCGTATTAACACTAACACTTATATTAACACTCACACTCACACTAACACTCACACTATAACACTAAACACTAACATTCATATTAACACTAACACTGACACTAACACTCCACCACTAACACTCGTATTAACACTAACACTCGTATTAACACTAACACTTATATATAACACTCACACTCACACTAACACTCACACTTACACTACACTCGTATTAACACTCACACTCCACACTCACACTCACACTACACTCACACTAACACTCACACTAACACTCACACTAACACTCACATTCACACTCACATTTCACCCACTCACACTCACACTCACACTCGCATATAACACTAACACTCATATTAACACTAACACTCGTGTTAACACTCACACTAACACTAATTTCGTATTAACACTAACACTTGTATAACACTAACACTCCTATTAACACTAACCTAACACTCACACTCACACTAACACTAAATATTCGCACTCACACTAAACACTCACACCTCACACTCGTATTAACACTAATCCTCACACTAACATTAACACTAACACTCGTATTAACACTAACACTCACTCTAACACTCACTCTAACACTAACACTAACACTCGCACTGACACTCACACTCACACTCACACTTGCATTAACAACACTCGTATTAAACACTAACACTCGTATTAACCACTCACACTCACACTCACACTAACACTAATATTCGTATTAACACTAACACTCGTATTAACACTAAACAGTTGTAATTAACACTAACACTCGTATTAACACTCACACTCACACTCACACAACACAATATTCGTATTAATACTAACACTCGTATTAACACTAACACTTCGTATTAACACTAAACACTCGTGATTAACAACTAACACTCGTCATTAACACTAACACTCCCACACTAACTCACACTCACACTAACACTCACACTAACACTAACACTCAACAACACTCGTATTAACACTAACACTCGTATTAACACTAACACTTGTATTACACTAACACTCGTATTAACACTAAACTATTGTATTAACACTAACCACTCACACTCACACACCACCACCCCCCCCACACACACACACACACACACACTTAAACAACTCGATTAACACTTTAACACTCGTACTAACACTAACACTCTACTTCACACTAACACTCGTACTACACACTAACACTTGTATTAACACTAACACCCGTATTAACACTCACACTCACACTCACACTCACACTAAACACTCACACTCGTATTAACACTAACCACTCGTATTAACACTACACTTTGTATTACACTCACACTCGTATTAACACTAACACTCGTATTAACACTAACACTTGACTTTTTCCTACTGGCACAGACTTTGCTGTTAGCTACAGTACTTTATGAGGAAAAATGTTCTTACTATATGACTGAGATATGTGGTTGTCCCACGTAGCAATCTTTAGATGAATGCTCTAAATATAAGTCACTGGATAAGAGTGTCTGCTAAAGGCCTAAATGTAAATGTAAAATGTATTTCGCTTTAGATTTAATGATAAAATACATCCCCAACCTCTCGTCTGCCTATTTGGCTGTACAGTAACCTGACCGTACAGTAACTGCACGGTGGAACCATCGGTCAGGTAACCTGACCGTACAGTAACTGCACGGTGGAACCATCGGTCAGGTAACCTGACCTTACAGTAACTGCACGGTGGAACCATCGGTCAGGTAACCTGACCGTACAGTAACTGCACGGTGGAACCATCGGTCAGGTAACCTGACCGTCCGCTCTAAGGCATCTAGCAGGATTATACGTTAAGGGGTGTGTGTGTGTTGGGCGTCCACTCTGAGACATCAGGCAGGATGCTGTCTGTGTGAAGCAGCTGAGCCCAACAACATGTAACATCGTGGTGAGTAAACAGTGATTAACCAGCCCTTCAATTATCTGCTTTATCGCCTCTGTTGGCCTTTGGAGGAGGAGGGAGGTCATAATGTCTCGGTAATGACAAACAGATGCAGAGAGACTGAGGGGGACTGAGTCTGATGAGGTGGAAAGGTTAGAGGGTTCATTGTCACCAACAAAACGTCCTCCTTTTTCGGGAGCGGGAGTGAGGGGTAGCAGTCGGTCTGGTCGGCAGACCTGGGTTCAAATACTATTTGAAATAAGCTATTATTAATTGAGCTTGCCTGTTGCAATGGAACCAATAGAAAAGTACCAAAACTACAAACCCTGTTCACCAGGCAGGCTAAAACATTCAAAGTATTTGAATTAAAAAAWWWYWTTTTATTGAACTCAGTTGATCGGACCCAGTGGCCTTGGTCTTGTTCAACCCTTCCCTTCACAAGACAAGCTGAGTTTCAGTCTGCGGTCGCCGGCCGGTGAGTTCAGGACCTGAGAGTAATTAGTCTCTGTTTGCAGTGAGCCATGCCCATAGCCACAGAGAAATCAGAAAGAGCATGACATGACAGGGCAACTCCACACAGACCAGGCCTTGGGTTGTGGCTGTGGCTGGCGTTCATTACACCTCATGACTGATGTTCCTAGGTCAGACCTACACAGTCAATCCCAGCCCATTTCATCCTCTACAGGCAGGCAGTATGTGCAAATTAGTGATATACTTGTCAATACTTCCATTGGTACTGCACCTATGTATATTATGGATACTTCCCAAATGGCACACTATTCCCTATATAGTGAACTACTTTTAGCCGTAGTGGCAACCTGTATATTTTTTGCTTTGTTACAGTCCACATTACTGTAAGACCAGGCTGTTGCTCCTTGTTTTGATCAGTTCCCATACAGCAGTTATTTGTGTTGGGCTTCAAGGCTCACAGGTTATTATGGGAAGTCTAGCGGCTCCTGTCCTGTGCTAACATTAGATTGGAACCGCATGTGCATTCTTTGGAAAAAGAAATGAGGGGTTCGAATTAGACGTACTAAAATTTCTTTAATTGTTTTTTCCTCTTCATCAAGCACAATGTGTCCTACACCCACAACAAAGGTTTTGAATAATGAAGGAAGTACAGATGCCATATCTTAATTTGATCATCCTGTTGTTGCAGGAATTTTCCTGCAAAGCAGGAAATGCACATTTGTAGTGTTTTCAAGGTTTAAAAACACGTCTGAAGTTTGTAATTTCCACTTTAAAATGTCAGACTTGATTTGCCCTAACAAAAAATGTATCAACCTTTACAAAAAATACAGTAATTATAATTCACATTGCCTGCCTGTTGCTGCAGGATTATTTGCCTGTTGCTGCAGGATTATTTGCCTGTTGCTGCAGGATTATTTTCCTGCTGTGAGAATCTCACTAAATGAAGGGAACCTATACGTCTCTGTAGTGCTGATGGGCAAAACAGTGGACAGACTTATGAGGGCAATGGCCAGACCGAGATTTTGTGTCTGAAAATTACAGATTGAGCCAAAGATTTCAGTGGGAGTCATCCGTTGACTGATGATGGACAACGGAGTCAAGAAATTGTCTGTCTTTTTACGCATGCAACTCGTCCGAAAATAACTGACCTGAGTTTCACTTTTCACAGACTAAAACAGACAATTGATGAATGCATATGTTATTTAATCCGTGTTCATACGTCTCTGTGTGGCCGTAGCTTTGCTGATATGCAATTGTGCTGCGTACAATATTTGTAAAGTGCTTACCCTTCTGGCCAGGCCCAGGGCGATGTAGCACTTCTCTCCACCATACACTATCTCCAGTGCTGAGAGGCTGACAGGCCTAAGMCAGACCCACGTCCAGGATGCTCATCCCCTTCCCCCTTCCTCACGTCCTCCAGGAGCTGCGGAGATGGTCGGAGGGGAGAGAGTGAGATGGAGAGAGGAAGGTTCCTGGGTAAAACGTTCCACTGCAATAGTGAAGGTGTAAACTTGGCAGTAGAAAATCTTAACAGTATATTTGACCTCTCAGCTTCCCTATCAAATCTAAAAATCTTAAATAAAAAACCGAAGAAAATGAACAACAATGACAAATGGTTTGATGAAGAATGCAAAAATCTAAGAAATAAATTGAGAAACCTGTCCAACCAAAAACATAGAGACCCGGAAAACCTGAGTCTACGCCTTCACTATGGTGAATCACTAAAACAATACAGAAATACACTACGGAAAAAGAAGGAACAGCACGTCAGAAATCAGCTCAATGTAATTGAAGAATCCATAGACTCTAACCACTTCTGGGAAAATTGGAAAACACTAAACAAACAACAACACGAAGAATTATCTATCCAAAATG
>NC_036847.1:28472124-28480005 GCF_002910315.2 Salvelinus sp. IW2-2015 | reverse complement strand
CCGAGAGAGAGAGAGAGAGTGATAGGAAAAGATAGTAGAAGAGAAGAGAGAGGAGAGAGAGGAGAGAGAGAGAAAGGAGAGAAGAGGAGAGATAGAGAAAGAGAGGAGAGAGAGGAGAGAGTGAGAGTAAAGATAGAGGAGAGAGAGAGGGAGAGGGGGTCAGTATGCATTGGATACAACATGCTATCCTTTCAAAAACATGCCTGGTATATTCAAGAGACAGACATACCTAAGGAGGAAGTCATCAAGTACAGACTAGGAAATGCGATGTTCTCAGTCCTCAGAGGGGGCCCTGCTCAAAAGTAGTGCACTAAATAGCCTCATTTTGGGACACAGTCATGCAGTCAAACTCCCACTGTAACAAGCCCGCCCCTGTTGATCATGTCTAAATAGTCTTGCTAAATATTCTACTGATTGAACATTATAATAACTTCTCCACTGAGGGCTTAACCAGATCCTATAGGAAAAACACATATGCATCAGAAGAATAGGTTACAATGGGATGGGCGAGTAGGTGGGTAGCTAGGCAACCAAGTGCCGCTCCTCTTTTTCCATTGCGTGTCATAGAGAATAGAGAGAGAGAACATCTCCAGTTTGAATTGAAAGAGAAAAGATGACAGACATTGTGGGGGGGGGGGACTCCGTTAATACGCTTCTGACAACCCCTGGGCCCGTTAAGCTAATAGGCCTTTGGCTGACAGATGTGATTGGAAGACGTTGAGGCTATTTGAGTTCTACTGCAAAGGAATGGCTTTCTTCAATTAGGCTAAATGATGATGACGATTTCCATTTTTCCTTTCATATTACACAGTATTGCCTGGTTTTCCATCCTGTGGAAATAAATAACTTCCCAATTAAGTCTCAGTCAAGAAAATATAGTTTTCATTAAATTATTCAGAAGCAAGTTGAAGGACCAATCCAGGTACAGTATTCTTTACAGTACACAGGCATATTAACTCATGCCAAAATACATCCTCCTTACATCAGCAATAAGTCAGAACGAAGAAACAGAAGTCAGGACCAACTTTGTAAAACTCCACTCACAACATCAACAGTAGAGACAGTGGTGCTTGAGCAGTGGAAACAGTTGTTACAGTAGATACACAGGTGTTGTTGTTTACCCAGGAGCAGGGCCCTGTTTTGTTGACCTGCTGCCCGGGCAACAGGTGAAACACGCTGAGAACTCCGTCTTCCCTGTTTCCTGTCACGCCAGGGGGCATTTGGAAGAAACCGTAGGAAAGCGTAGGAGATGAGGGAGCCTCTCCCTACCAGCCAACCCGCTTGGGCTTGGTACCTGTCTGGCTGCCACTGGGTGCTGCCACTGGGTGCTGCCACTGGGTGCTGCCCCACTAGGCGCCTGCTCTGCCACGGGTGCTGCCACTGGGTGCTCCACTGTGACTGGCGTGCTGCCTGTATAGTCCTGCGCCCTCAGATGCACCCTATTCCTTATTTAGTGCACTTCTTTGGTCCTGCTCAAAGTAATAGCTCACTAAATATGGCAATAGTCGGTGCCATTTGGGACTAAGCTATTACTCACCAAATGTCCAAATCACCTACATAGGAGAAGAGAGAGCAGATGAGAGAAGAGAAGAGAAGAGGACCCCGAGAGAAGAGAGAGAGAGAGAGAGAGAGAGAGAGAGAGAGAGAGAGAGAGACTGTGTAAGAGAGAAAGAAAGAAAGTAAGAAAGAAAGAGAGAGAGAGAGATTATTTTTCTACTGCACCCAATTCAATCCGTCACTCACACAGGACAATGACTTCAAGTCTGTTTACATGGACTGTGTGTCCGGTTGACTGTAAATCTACATGGCAGGTGGTGTGGAACATAGAAATAGAMTGAAAAAGGGCCTAGAATGGACACTGGTCCACCCTTCACAGAACGTTGACTTGACTGGTAATGACCATTCCTTCCATGTCTGTAGTATGTGAAGATACTGAAGTGGTGGGGACAGTAGACTCGGCCTACATAAAAGCAAAACCTGCAAGAAGACATGGATCAAGCCTTTTTTTACCACAATATAGAAAACAACACTAGCTTCCTAGTCTAGAGTGTGGTCTGTTCCATCCTTCACTCTCCTGTGTATCTCAACTGCCGCCGTCRAACTCCCTTTGGAAGTTCTATCTTGTCTGAAAATGTTGTAGTTAGGGATGGAAATTTCAGGGGTTTTGGTGGTCTTCCTAAGCCAAGAGTCAGACACGACTAGGACATCCGGGTTGGCAGAGTGTGCTAAAGCAGTGAATAAAAAAAACTTAGTGAGGAGGCTTCTAATGTTAACATGCATGAAACCAAGGCTTTTACGGTTACAGAAGTCAACAAATGAGAGCACCTGGGGATTGGGAGTGATGCTGGGGGCTGCAGGGCCTGGGTTAACCTCTACATAACCAGAGGAACAAAGGAGGAGTAGGATAAGAGTACGGTTAAAGGCTAAAAGAACTGGTTGTCTAGTACGTTCGGAACAGAGAGTAAAAGGAGCAGGTTTCGGTGCGCGGTAGAATAGATTCAATACATAATGTACAGACAAAKGTATGGTAGGATGTGAGTACAGTGGAAGTAAACCTAGGCATTGTCTCTAGAGACATCAATTAAACCAAGTGAGGTCACCACATGTGTGGGAGGTGGGACAAGAGGGTTAGCTGAGGCATATTGAGCAGGGCTGGAGGCTTTACAGTGAAATAAGACAATAATCACTAACCAAAACAGCAATGGACAAGGCATATTGACATTATGAGAGGCATGCGTAGCCGAGTGATCATAGGGTCCAGTGAGTAGCTGGGCGGGCTGGAGACACGGCGATTCAGACAGCTAGCGGGCCGGGGCTAGCAGAAGGGCCTTAGAGGGATGTCGCGACGGAAGAAGTCTGTTGTAGCCCCCTCATGCGGTTACGTCGGCAGACCAGTCGTGATGGATCAGCAGGGCTCCGTGTAGTAAAAGGGTCCAGGCCAATTGGCAAAATAGGTATAGTAGCCCCAAAAACTTGGCTGACTTCTTCAGCTAACAATCCGGTATGTTCTTGACAGCTAGTGGGCTAGCAGATGGGCATTTAGGGGACGTCACGACGGATGGGCCTGTTGAAAAAAACCCTTGGGCGGATTACGTCGGTAGTCCAGTCATGATGGATCAACGGGGCTCCGTATCAGCAATAAAAGGGGTCCGGGCCAATTGGCAAAATAGGCATTGTAGCTCAAGGAGTGGCTGATGGACCTTTCCAGCTAGCCGGGAGATGGGCCTAGCATAGGCTCGCTCCAGGCTAATTGGTGCTTGCTTCGGGACAGAGACGTTAGCCAGGAGAAGCCAATCGGATAGCAGCTAGGTAGCTGCGATGATCCAGGTTCAGAGCTTGCGGTAGGAATCTGGGGATATGGAGAAAAAGAAGTCCGATAAGCTCTGGGTTRAATCGCGCTGTGCAGACTGGCAGGAGTTGTCCGGGCTAAAGGTTAGCTGATGACCGCTAGCAGTGGCTAGCTGACTACTAGCTAGTAGCAGGTTAGCTGGCTAGCTTCTGTTGGGGGTGCCGGTTCTAAAGTAAAGATTATAGCAGATCCATACCACATTGGGTGAGGTGGGTTGCAGCAGAGTATGTTGAAGTTGGGGTTAAGAAAAATATAAAAAATATATGCGAAGAAAAAAGATATAAAACGATATATACACGGGACACGACGAAGACAAAAGACGCCTGACTGCTACGCCATCTTGGATTGATCAAAGCAGCACAGTCCCATTTTAATCATCCAGCTCCCCCATGTTTTCATTTGAAAACAAGGAGAACCACTAGAGACCCACGTAGCCCTTGACACTTAACCTCCACATGCCTGAGAGTGATGTTCACCACCTTTTGATAGAGATGAGTTTATGATCACTATTATGGCTGTAGGGAGTATGTTGCCTAACCAGACTCAGCACCCAGGCCAACGCACGCCACACTGATTTCTTTGGAGTTTTCACAAAGTCACAAAGTGAGGTTGAGACTGAAATGGTTGTCGATGTTGGAGGAGCACTGCCATTATTAGGGAAACACCTCAGAACGTAGTGGAGCGTAGATTGAATCCATGGGACACATTCTACATGGCAGTAGTTACCATGTATTAATAACACTTGTTTTTGACTGCCAAAGACAGGCCCACAGAGGAACGCTTTTAATTAGACAAGTTCATGTAGTGTCTCTGTAGTTTGATGTGGCTCCTTAGTTTGATGTAGTCTCTCCTTAGTTTCATGTAGTCTCTCCTTAGTTTCATGTAGTGCTCCATTATTTTCATGTAGTCTCCATAGTTTCATGTAGTCTCTCCTTAGTTTCATGTTGTCTCTCGATATTTTCATGTAGTCTCCATAGTTTCATGTAGTCTCTCCATAGTTTCATGTAGTCTCATAGTTTCATGCAGTGCCCTTAGTTTCATGTAGTCTCCTTAGTTCATGCGTCCTCCTAGTCAATGGTAGTGCCTCTAGTTTCATGTAGTGCCTCCTTAGTTTCATGCATGACCTCCTTAGTTTCATGTAGTCTCCAGTTCATGCAGCTCCTTAGTTTCATGTAGTCTCCTTAGTTTCATGCAGTGCCTCCTTTTTCATGTAGTGCTCCTTAGTTCATGTAGTGCTCCTTAGTTTCATGCAGTGCCTCCTTAGTTCATGCAGTGCTCCTAGTTTCATGCAGGCCTCCTTAGTTTCATGTGTCTCGCCAGTATTTCATGTAGTCTCATAGTTTCATGTAGTCTCTCCTTAGTTTCATGCAGTGCCTCCTTAGTTTCATGTAGTTCTCCTTAGTTTCATGTAGTCTCTCCATAGTTATGTAGCTCTCCTTATTTCATGCAGTGCTCTTAGTTCATGTAGTGTCTGTCTTTCATAGTTTCATGTAGTTCATTAGTTTCATGTAGTCTCCATAGTTTCATGCAGTGCCTCCTTAGTTTCATGTAGTCGCTCCTTAGTTCATGTAGTCTCACTTGTATGTTCATGTAGTCTCTCCCATAGTTTCATTAGTCTCTCCATATTTTTGTCAGTCTCTCCATAGTTTCATGTAGTCTTCTCCTTAGTTTCATGCAGTGCTCCTAGTTTATGTAGTGCGTCATTAGTTCACTTAGTTTCATGTAGTCTTACTTAGTTTCATGTAGTCTCTCCATAGTTTCATGTAGTCTCCCATAGCTTCATATTAGTCTCTCCATAGTTTCATGCGTGCTCCTAGTTTCATGTAGTCTCTCCTTAGTTTCATGTAGTCTCTATCTAGTCTTCCATGTGTCTCTCCATAGTTTCATGTAGTCTCTCCTTAGTTTCATGGTCTCTCATAGTTTATGCAGTCTCTCCATAGTTTCATGCGGCTCCTTAGGTTCATGTAGTCTCTCCTTAGTTTCATGTAGTCTCTCCTTAGTTTCCATGTAGTTCTCTACTTAGTTTCATGTAGTCTCTCCATAGTTTCATGTAGTCTCTCCATAGTTTCTGTAGTGCCTCCTATATGTAGTCTCCTAGTTTCATAGTCTCGCTAGTTCATGTAGTCTCTCTGTTCATGTAGTCTCTCCATAGTGTTCATGTACGCTCCCATAGTTTCATGTAGTCTCTCCATAGTTTCATGTAGTCTCTCCATAGTTTCATGCAGTGCCTCCTTAGTTTCATGTAGTCTCCATAGTTTCATGTAGTCTCTCCTTAGTTTCATGAGGCTCCTTATTTCATGTAGTCTCTCCAAGTTTCATGTAGTCTCTCCATAGTTTCATAGTCTCCATAGTTCATGTAGTCTCCTTAGTTTGATGTAGTCTCTCCATAGTTTTCATGTAGTCTCTCCATAGTTTCATGTAGTCCTCCATAGTTTGCATGTAGTCTCCATAGTTCAGTAGTGCTCTCCTAGTTGCATGTAGTGCCTCCTTAGTTCATGTAGTCCTCCTATCAGTAGTCTCTTCTTAGTTTCATGTAGTCTCCCATAGTTTCATGTAGTCCTCATAGTTTATAGCTCTCCATATTTCATGTAGTTCCATAGTTCATGTAGTTCCATAGTTATTAGTCTCCATAGTTTCATGTAGTCTCCTAGTTTCATGTAGTCTCTCTAGTTTCATGTTGTCTCTTCGTAGTTTCAGTAGTGCCTCCTTTTTCATGTAGTCTCTCCATAGTTTCATGTAGTCTTCCAAGTGCATGTAGTGCCTCCTTAGTTTCATGTAGTGCTCCTTAGTTTCATGTAGTCTCCTTAGTTTCATGTAGTCTCTCCTTAGATTTCATTAGTCTTCCATATTCATGTTCTCATAGTTTCATGTAGTCTCTCATAGTGTCATGTGTCGCCATAGTTTCATGAGTTCTCCTTAGTTTCATGTAGTCTCCTTAGTTTCATGTAGTCTCTCCATAGTTTCATGTAGTCTCCATAGTTTCATGTAGTCTCCCTTAGTTTCATGTAGTTCCCTAGTTTCATGTAGTCTCTCCTTAGTTCATGTAGTCTCCTTAGTTTCATGTAGTCTCTTCGTAGTTTCATGAGCCTCCTAGTTCATAGTCTCTCATTTATTTCCTATATGTAGTTCTCCATAGTCCATTAGTCTCCTATTTCATGTAGTCTCCAACTTTCATGTATCTCTCCATAGTTTCATGAGTCTCCTTAGTTCATGTAGTCTCTCCATAGTTTCAGTAGTCTCTACCTTAGTTTCATGTAGTCTCTCCTAGTGTCATGTAGTTCTCCTTAGTTCATGTAGTCTCTCATAGTGTTTCATGTAGTCTCTCCTAGTTCATGTAGTCTCTCCTTAGTCTTCATGTAGTTCTCCTTAGTTTCATGTAGTCTCTCCCATAGTTTCATGTAGTCCTCCTTAGTTTCATGTAGTCTCTCCATAGTTTCATTGTTCCCTTAGTTTCATGTAGTCTCTCCTTAGTTTCATGTAGTCTTTCCATAGTTTCATGTAGTCTACTCCTTAGTTCATGTAGTCTCTCCATATTTCATGTAGTCTCTCTTAGTTTCATGTATCTCTCCATATTTCAGTAGTGCCTCCTTAGTTTCATTAGCCTCCTAGTTTCATGTAGTGCCTCCTTAGTTCATGTAGTATCAGTCTCCTTAGTTTCATGTCGTTTCAAGGCAGGCTGACACGCAGGACACAGTCATGGCCTCACTGCAGATGAAGTGGAAGAGAAAACCTTATTTTGGGCTTTGCTCTGTCATTCCCTTCCATCCCATTCAGGCAGACTCCTGCATGGTTTCCCCTTTGCACCATAAAGTCTCTTCCACTACTTAGTGGAAGTTTAATTGAATCGTTTTATTTCAAAAGAAAAGCAGCTCTTACCTTAAAGGTGTTCAGAAGTTAATTATTATACCTTGTGACATAATAGTCACATACAAGTGTGTCAGTATACTGCCTAGTGGTTCTCAACAAGGGAATTACACAGTTTATGGGAAACTGATAATACAGATCAAACCTTAACATGATGGGACGCATTACAACTCCAAGGAAGGAACCAGGCAACCTTAGAAGGGTGTACATGGAAATAACATGACTGGTGGTTCAGATAGAACTCAACAGAGAGGTGCATGTCTTGGCAGGAGATCAGCACATTTGATAATATAGTCTATGTGCTGGACACGTTTAGGTGGAGGATAGTGGATGGGGCAAGAGGAAATTATTATTCAATCTTTATAGGGTAATTACCACACCAAGAAGAATAATTTGGGATTTACTTGTAGAACTGTCAGCCAATTCAGAACTTCAGTGTGTGTGTGTGTGTGTGTGTGTGTGTGTGTGTAAAGAGGTAATACAATAATACAAATGTGTGTATCAATGTGTGACACATCAGGATGAGAGCGATGATTCAGTGCCCCGTTTTCTGTCTGAGTCACTCCAATGGAATCACCCACCGGCTTCCTTTCCTGGACAGTTTGTCTGGAGCTTTCTTTACAACAACTACAGTCTATGATATAAGAGGACAGAAAACCAACACTGTC
>NC_036847.1:28470747-28472024 GCF_002910315.2 Salvelinus sp. IW2-2015 | reverse complement strand
CATTAGTACGATTTATAGCAAAACAGCTCTGAAAGTTTCTAAAACTGTCTCTGAATATCGGTCTGGTGAGGTTATAAATAGAACTTAATGTAGCAGGCAAAAACCCCCTTGAGGACTAACCATTCCATTTCTTTTTTTTTTAGGTCACTGTCTGTACATGGTTTTCACATGGGTACTTAGATTCTAATCACGTTTTCAGTTTCCCCTACCGCGTCCACTGGATCACCAGTCTGAAATAAGGTTGAGGTTATTCCTTGACTAATAATATGCATATCTTATATTCTGGGGATGAGTAGAAGGAAGTTGAAATTGGGCACGCTATTTATCCAAAAGTGAAAATGCTGCCCCCTATCCTAGAGAAGTCTGTCACGAGAGAGACTACAGTATTTGTATTGTTTTCTTTTCTCCATTTGGCGACTACAGTGCCTTACAGTGTTACTGTCTGCAAACATTACATTTTGAGGTTAAATACCACGTTCTCTTTTTCTACATACACTACATGACCAAGAGTATGTGGACACCTGCTCTTCAAACATCTCATTCCAAAATCATGGCATTAATATGGAGTTGTTCCCCCCTTTGCTGCTCTTCAAACATCTCATTCCAAAATCATGGCATTAATATGGAGTTGTTCCCCCCTTTGCTGCTGTAACAGCCTCCACTCTTCTAGGAAGGCTTTCCACTAGATGTTGGAACATTGCTGTGGGGACTTGCTTCCATTCAGCCAGAAGAGCATTAGTGAGGTCGGTCACTGATGTTGGGCGATTAGGCCTGGCTCACAGTCGGCGTTCCAATTCATCCCAAAGGTGTTCGATGGGGTTGAGGTCAGGGCTCTGTGCAGGCCAGTCAAGTTCTTCCACACCGATCTCGACAAACCATTTCTGTATGGACCTCGCTTTGTGCACGGGGGCATTGTCATGCTGAAACAGGAAAGGCCCTTCCCCAAACTGTTCCCACAAAGTTGGAAGCACAATATTGTACAGAATGCCATTGTATGCTGTAACGTTAGGATTTCCCTTCACTGGAACTAAGGGGGCTAGCTCGAACCATGAAAAACAGCCCCAGACCATTACTCCACCTACATCAAACTCTACAATTGGCACTGTGCATTCGGGCAGGTAGCGTTCACCTGGTATCCGCCAAACYCAGATTCGTCAGTTGGACTGCCAGATGGTGAAGCATGATTCATCACTCCAGAGAACGCGTTTCAACTGCTTCAGAGTTCAATGGTGGCGAGCTTTACAAGACTCCAGCCGACGCTTGGCATTGCGCATGGT